>NC_064921.1:785127134-785430706 GCF_023897955.1 Schistocerca gregaria | reverse complement strand
TGACAATGTTGAGTGTTTATGGAAAAAGTTCAAGGCAATTGTAAAATGCGTTTTAGACAGGTACGTGCCGAGTAAAACTGTGAGGGACGGAAAAAACCCACCGTAGTTCAACAAGAAAGTTAGGAAACTACTGCGAAAGCAAAGAGAGCTTCACTCCTAGTATAAACGCAGCCAAAACCTCTCAGACAAACAGAGGCTAAACGATGTCAAAGTTAGCGTAAGGAGGGGTATGCGTGAAGCGTTCATTGAATTCGAAAGTAAAATTCTATGTACCGACTTGACAGAAAATCCTAGGAAGTTCTGGTCTTAAGTTAAATCAGTAAGTGGCTCGAAACAGCATATCCAGACACTCCGGGATGATGATGGCATTGAAACAGAGGATGACACGCGTGAAGCTGAAATACTAAACAGCTTTTTCCAAAGCTGTTTCACAGAGGAAGACCGCACTGCAGTTCCTTCTCTAAATCCTCGCACAAACGAAAAAATTGCTGACATGGAAATAAATGTCCAAGGAATAGAAAAGCAACTCGAATCACTCAACAGAGGAAAGTCCACTGGACCTGATGGGATACCAATTCGATTCTACACACAGTACGCGAAAGAACTTGCCCCCCTTCTAACAGCCGTGTACCGCAAGTCTCTAGAGGAACGGAAGGTTCTAAATGATTGGAAAAGAGCACAGGTAGTCCCAGTCTTCAAGAAGAGTCGTCGAGCAGATGCACAAAACTATAGACCTGTATCTCTGACGTCGATCAGTTGTAGAATTTTACATGTTTTTTGCTCGCGTATCATGTCGTGTTTCGAAACCCAGAATCTAGTCTGTAGGAATCAACAAGTATTCAGGAAACAGCGATCGTGTTCGACTCAACTCGCTTTATTTGTTCAAGAGACCCAGAAAATATTAGATACGTGCTCGCAGGTAGATGCCATTTTCCTTGACTTCCGGAAGGCGTCAAAGTAAGAGCCTACGGAATATCAGACCAGCTGTGTGGCTGGATTTAAGAGTTTTTAGCAAACAGAACACAGCATGTTGTTATCAATGGAGAGACGTCTACAGACGTTAAAGTAACCTCTGGCGTGCCACAGGGGAGTGTTATGGGACCATTGCTTTTCACAATATATATAAATGACCTAGTAGATAGTGTCGGAAGTTCCATGCGGCTTTTCGCGGATGATGCTGTAGTATACAGAGAAGTTGCAGCATTAGAAAATTGTAGTGAAATGCAGGAAGAACTGCAGCGGATAGGCCTTAACATAGAGAAATGTAATGTATTGCGAATACATAGAAAGAAGGATCCTTTACTGTATGATTATATGATAGCGGAACAAACACTTGTAGCAGTTACTTCTGTAAAATATCTGGGATTATGCGTGCGGAACGATTTGAAGTGGAATGATCACATAAAATTAATTGTTGGTAAGGCGGGTACCAGGTTGAGATTCATCGGGAGAGTCCTTAGAAAATATAGTCCATCAACAAAGGAGGTGGCTTACAAAACACTCGTTCGACCTATACTTGAGTATTGCTCATCAGTGCGGGATCCGTACCAGATCGGGTTGACGGAGGAGACAGAGAAGATCCAAAGAAGAGCGGCGCGTTTCGTCACAGGGTTATTTGGTAACCGTGATAGCGTTACGGAGACGTTTAGCAAACTCAAGGGGCAGACTCTGCACGAGAGGCGCTCCGCATCGCGGTGTAACTTGCTCGCCAGGTTTCGAGAGGGTGCGTTTCTGGATGAGGTATCGAATATATTGCTTCCCCCTACTTATACCTCCCGAGGAGATCACGAATGTAAATTAGAGAGATTCGAGCGCGCACGGAGGCTTTCAGACAGTCGTTCTTCCCGCGAACCATACGCGACTGGAACAGAAAAGGTAGGTAATGACAGTGGCACGTAAAGTGCCCTCCGCCACACACCGTTGGGTGGCTTGCGGAATATAAAGGTAGATGTAGATGTAGATGTATCTGTGGCAGCATACGCAGTGGCCCGGTTCTCGGGTTTAAAAGGATGGAGCTAGTGCTCCAGCGTTAGTCACATCGGTTCACTGTGAAGATGGCTGGACAGTATAAGGCCAAAATATTAGAAGAAGAAGTGAAATTTATGCTACTGCACGTCAGAAATTTTATGAAACACTCAGTTGCCTATCAGTAAGGCGTCTGAATGAATTACGTGTGTCGACTGTATAATAACGGAGGTTAAGATGCTGCATTTGCTTTCTGGAGGACGCCATTTAAAATCCCCCGTCCAGACATTCAGATACAGGTTTCGCGCGAACGTCCTCTAAGCCGCTTAAGGCTAACGATGTTCGGTTGGTTACATAGGAGGCCGCTTTTCCCATTCTTCCGCGATCCCATCTTGTACTGCGTCTCTTTGATGGCGTCGTCATCGTCTCTCATTCACGTCATGTACTCCTCAACAGATGGTAGCGTCTATTACCCAGTTATCTTGCGTACATGTTTAAACAGTGTATGTCACTAAAAAGGGAATGCTCAGAAATCTTTCTGCGCCTCAGGTTCTAGAACAATACTGTACCCCCTTTTGTACGGTCCATGGAGGAACTATTTATCATTTAATATTCTTACGAAGACTCAGTATGTCCTTAGAGACATGAAGAGCGTCAAAATAAAAACCGAAAATTTCAGCAGGAGGACGGATTATTAGTGCAACCTAATTAACCGCTAAACCCTCAATTGGTTTACAGAATCGTACCTCTGTTCAAACCTCTGATTATTTTACAAACGACTCAGTATATTAAATATTTGATGTTAATTATGTAAGCGAGAAAAAGTTTAGAAACAGTTTAGGAAAGTTGTAAATTATGCTTAAAGTTTTTGGAAGTCGCTAAGTGCTCTGATTATGAACCACTGAATGAATACAGTGAGGGAAATTTACGGTAGATATTAAGCAAAAGTCAGTTTTTTTCACCCATCTTAATGTTTCTGGTGTCCTATATCCTGAACTATGTGTCATATAATGATATAATTTTGCAGATAAATTCAATGGAATATGTGGATACTGTCTGCGAAATACGTTACGAATGGACATGGTTGTAAGGAAGCAATCAGTTAAAACGTCATGCCTGACAATGAAAATTTACTGCGCGAACAACGAAAGTGTGGTAGGCCATAAGTTTTTTTTTTCCTTTCTATCTTTTTATGGAGGGTTTCAGTGAGGAACAGTTTCTTAAATGTTTCAAATTATGTGAAGAGTTTACTGAATGTCGCTAAGTACTCCCATTGTCAAGAAACTAGATGAGTAAAGGCGCGGTAATTGCGCGCTGTTATTTACGCTTCCTCAAAACAAACGCACCGTTTCTAACTGCAATACTTGACTTACTGTGTTAAACTTCCGACGTGAGATTACACCTCTTAATGACTAGATCATGTCTGTATTATAAACTTCTAATTTTGGTTAATAATTATGTGTAATATAAAAACCAAATTTTTGTTTCCCATGGAAGCAGTTACAAAGGCAACCTCTGAAAGGTACCAGAATCTTTGTTCCGGTATAGTCACTTACTAATGTAGATGACTAAGCAGTTGCATGACGTTTCAATTGATATCAGGACAAAGAGACAGTTTTAAATCTACAACGTTGGCTACTGAATTTGGCAGTTAGTGACTGTTGGCGAAGGCCAGATGTACTACAGTAAGAAAGCAACGTGAAGTAATATGAAAGCACAACTCGAAGCGCTACAGCAAATTTTAAAAAGAGATTGACTGACCTTTATTCTCTGTTGCAGATTTTGAGCTCCTCACCACATTATCGTCTGCTGAAGCTGTAAAGATGAAGATCCAATGATAAATTTATTCCATTGTTACACGTAAAAAAGCTTTTCTAGAGATCTCTGCATTTTAATTGATTCATCTGCTGATTACTGGTGAAATATTCTACATTTTACATCCTAAATGAAAACGAATATTAAAGAGGAAAACACTTCCTAATGTTCAACAAAATTTTGTTTGTTTTCTCACCAACCGGTTTTCTGTTTGTCAGTCCACCTTCAGGTGACAACTGAATGTCACAAACACAGACATAGTGTGCGCGACTTACACAGATTTAATCTCCAGAAGGACGATTGAAACTTTGCTGATAATTTTCTAGCAGAGAACCATCTACATGATGTACAATGTGAACTTAGACATTCTGTCAAAAAAAAAAAAAAAAAAAAAAAAAAAAAAAACAGGGAGGTGAC
This sequence comes from Schistocerca gregaria, assembly GCF_023897955.1. Lineage (NCBI taxonomy): Eukaryota > Metazoa > Arthropoda > Insecta > Orthoptera > Acrididae > Schistocerca > Schistocerca gregaria. The sequence goes on along the minus strand of NC_064921.1, from coordinate 785,426,509 downwards.
TCAACTGGAAATAATGGAAATGAACAAACACATGGCACAGAATGCTACTAAACGGTCACACTTAGTTTCCATGTCTTTCCATGTTAAATAAAGTTTTCGTTCCAAATTCTAAATACAAATTGTAATTTCATTTAATTTCTCATCATTTGTTACATGTATCTCCATGTGAAATTTTTTTGTTAACTCCCCTTTTAGTTGATGTAATTATTTTAATATTTTTCTTACGTATCCTACGTAGACATTTTGTCGCTTTTGTATTGTCTCTACAATAAATATCTGTGTAGGTCATGCACATCATGTCTGTGTTTGCGACATTCAGTTATCACCTGAAGATGGCCTGAGATGCTGAAAGCTGGTTCGTGAGAAATAAACACAATTTTACAGAACATTAGAGTGCGTTTTCCTCTATAATGTTATGATTATGTTCTGTCAAGCAACAACGGAAAATCAGTAAATGTTAAATAAAAAATTTTCACTTTATTTTTTACAAAATTGTATCATCCTACAACACAGGTTCCAGATCGTAAGTTTATTTGCTGGTCTGCATCTTATGGAAAAGGTTGGATAGATGTTTGTTACAATCATTTTACATAAGCAACACTACACTGAAGAGCAGCTGAGAGTAAGTTACAGGCGGGACAGATACCGCATATTTTTTTTCAAATTTATTTTTATCAGTATGTAAACACTTAAATTGCAATAAACTTTGGCAAGATTGATGGTCTGAACATCGTATATTGTCACAGAAATTATTGTTTTACAAAAGCCTTTATAACAAAGGAACATTGTCGTGATACAAAATAGCTTGTAAATTTCAAGAAAATGTTAAATGGCGGGCAAGATACCACAGAAGGGAGGGACAGATGACCGAATGCAAAGGACATAAAGACATCTGTAGCATCCTACACGTTGAATCCCATAAGAGGTAGACGACGTTTCCTGATAAAATTCAAAGCAGACTAATCATTCTTTTTTTTCAAAATTTAATTCATCGGAGGAACAATTACGTAGGGAAATATCATCATCCTCTTCTTCCTCTGGTTTTGGAGAATTTTCTTCTTTAAGCTGTTAAATTTTTTTATGTGCACTAGCTTTCTCTGTCTTCTTTGCTTCAGCGATTTTCTTTCTTTCCGTTGCTATAAACTCGTCGCATATTATGTTTATTGATGACTGTTTTATATTGGCTAAAAATGGATCAAATGGCTCTGAGCACAATGCGACTTAACTTCTGAGGTCATCAGTAGCCTAGAACTTAGAACTAATTAAAACTAACTAACCTAAGGGCATCACACACATCCATGCCCGGGGCAGGATTCGAACCTGCGACCGTAGCGGTCACTCGGTTCGAGACTGTAGCGCCTAGAAACGCACGGCCACTCCGGCCGGCCTTTTCTATTGGATTTACTTCTCTGAGGTAGTGCAGAAACAGGTGAAATCTGTTCCATCAATTTTGATGGAGTTTCTACATAAGGAGTGTTTGTCATTTTACTGCAATTGCCATATGCAGTTGGTCGAACAGTAGTCAAATTTGTGCAATGTTTGCAAGTAAAAGATTGTGCTGCTAACAAGTTTGTTTCTGACGTTGAGGCTGATGGCTGATCTGGAGTCAAATCATTAGAAACATATTCAATAGTTGGGAATTCAGTTTCAGTGTTATTAATGTCTGAAACAAAGGCACGGTTACGAATTACTGCTCTGTCAAGCGGAATAATTCCAGTAGCTTTGAATCCGGATACACCAATCTGGACAGTTGCAGCACGAATGCAATGCTTTGAAGTGCTACTCTCAATACTGCTGCCTTGTAATTCTTCCGCTTTTGCTTGCATTAACTACAATCCGCAAATGACAAGCCTGATTGAAGTAAGATTTTAGCGACTTGAAAAATGATCGTTTAGTGGCTGTAAAAACTGTGTCGTATGGCTAGGCAAACAAACTATCGACACTTCGTTTCCAAAAGCTAGATCAAAATGGATGGACAGAATTCATATGAGAGACATGACCACGTGGCGGAAACAGAGCAGGGCCAGATGCCTCTCTAGGAAGAAGACGGTTTTTGAACCAATCCATGAGAATATTAGTACTGACGAAAGCTTATCTTCTTCGCATTAGCGACAACTGACCCTGGAGGCATGTTGTCTTCAGCGTCTTGCTTCTTATTTAGCCCTATGTAAATGCAGAAAGGTGGTAAGAAATTTCCCTTACCATTAGAGCAGTCAATAAGTGTTATTGTCTCTCTTTTTTCAGGAGAAGTAATAACATAGGCATCTCTAATTCCTTTTGTCGCCACACCGCTTTCATGCGCATTTTTTAACTGTAGACCAGTTTCGTCTACGTGGTAGATGCTACCTGGTTTATCCTTAGGTTGGTTAGATTTAAGTAGTTCTAAGTTCTAGGGGACTGATGACTTCAGATGTTCAGTCCCATAGTGCTCAGAGCTATTTGAACCATTTGAATAACGAAGAAAATGAGGTTTTAAGAAATGTGGTGACTGTGTTGGGGCGCTAAGCGGGCAAACCGTGGTCAAAGTTCCCTAGCACCAATACTTTTTTTTCGCTACATTCAAATTTGTCTCTGTATCTTTGTGTAACATCGGATTGCTACAGCGGAGTGTAAGGAAGGGACCTGTAATGACAGTTGATTCTGCACAACTACTCTATTAGCAACCGAAAGGAAGTGGCTTTCGAATGAGAACCACAAATGTCTGGTGACAAGGCGACAAGTCAACCGAATTATCCATCGGAAAACACGTCTGGTGTGTCATAAACGGCACTAGCGACAGTACATGCGTCATCTGATGGTAATCTCTTACTGACGCACCTAATTTGTGCGCCTGGTAAGTAAGTGAAATATGCCTCCTTGCCCGGTTTAGGTGTAGGAATGTGAATGTGATCGCTCCCAAGAAAATGATCTAAACATGATAGTTCGTTACACAACCTGCAGCAAATGAACGCAGCAGTTTCACAGCCACACAGTTTTTCTGTGCTCAGTCAAAACATGTTTTTAACGTTTTTCGGAAGTTTTCATTCTTGAATTTCTTTGTTGTAACATAGTGCACACCCGTTTATTTGTTGTTTTCATTTATGTGAGATGCTATGTGCTACCGCATCTGCTCTCACATTTACTTGCGTCGTTAACGTATTGTTACCACTAGACTTGCGGTACATTCTACAACTGCCAACAGTACAGAAAAAGAACGCACATTTCAGTAACCGGAAGGATAGTTCATAATGTTGCGAAATGAATAATCAGCACACGGGTGTTCCGAACACGGCTCGTCAGTTTTGCAGTCCAGTACCGTGATCACTGAACCACGACGACTTCGCTCCTACACTTTGCTCGACACTGACTTTTTAAAATTGAACGGTTTACTTTTTGTATTTTGCTTTTTTTCACGCGTCAGTACACCTTCTCCCTGTTTTCATGCTTGATCTGTGTCCAGTATTTGATGGACTGTCCGCTCGGCAATCCACCCACTTAAACTGGGCAGGGAGGGGGCGGGGGGTATGTGCTGTCGGATGTTTCCCTTAGAACTGATGTCGAGTGTCGAGCGTCCGTTGCCGGTTGGGAAACCGAAGTAATTTGGTCTAGCGAAAGCGTCTGAATCGCAATCGCAGTTAAAGCAACGGGAATATCCCATGAGTGTGAGCAGCATTTTGCAGTTGCTAGGCATTCCAAGACTGCAGTACAACTTCTTCCAAACGTCTTGCGTCCTCACAGCCAACACGGCAGTTTAGTAACGTATCTCGAAAGCTTCAGCTTGGGTACAGTAAAATTCTCGTATCAAAGCAATCACGAAACATTTTCAGCAGTCACTCTGTCAGTCACTGAATCGTATTAAAGTGCACTTCATTTACATACGTGTATAAAGTGGCTTTTGAAACTTAATCGTTAATTTTTAACTAGAGCAAATTACGGCAAAGTAAGTTGTAATACTTACGTTTTAGTAGAAGAAATTACGGCAAAGTAAGTTGTAATACTTACGTTTTAGTAGAGGAAATTACGGCAAAGTAAGTTGTAATACTTACGTTTTAGTAGAGGAAATTACGGCAAAGTAAGTTGTAATACTTACGTTTTAGTAGAGGAAATTACGGCAAAGTAAGTTGTAATACTTACGGCAGTGAAATCTGTAAGCACAACAGTTGTCGTCCTCACGGAATATCGGAGCACATTTTGCAATTTCAGACGGTCTGTGAAAGAGGGAGTACTCACAGACCTCCTTCTTACACCAGGGTCCATCCAAGGTTCCTGCAAAAGAACGTTAGCTTGTTAGGAATTTAATGACGCTAGAAAACTCGTCGGAAACTGAAAGATATTTACTGGCAATACCAGCACCTTCATGTCTGTGCTTTAACTTTGGGGACATATTCTGTTTTGAGTACTCTGTCCTGAAATCTTACTTAAGTAAAACCATTCAGGCGGAAGGCCTAGTACCGCTGAGTCTTCAGCATTGAAAAATATGTTTATTCGTAGAATCCGAGATGCAGAAATCACTTTTCCTTTCCCGAGGAAACCTATAAACAGTCTAGTTTCCAGAAATCTGCTACGCTCTATACAACCGATAATTACTAGCGGCTTACTGAACTTCGAAATAATGGATTAGAACTGCCTAGTTAATGGCAGAGGTTATTGAGGACAACGAGGTGTCGTGCCGAATTAAGTGAAGAATAAATGGTCAAAACCCGACGAGATACTTCTAAGTTGAGGAAACCATACCGCTATTTGACAGAAGTGATTTACAGTGACATTGCAGCGTACAACAAACCGTCGTGGCCCCGAACTGAAACACGCTGCAACGGGCTTATTTGGTTTACGTCGTTCTGATGTATATTTGATACTTCTATTACTTCTACGGACTGTTTGAGCTATTCAAAACTTTTGTGTTTTTCCTTTTATCTGTTAACGTTGCTTATTTTAAATTGTAATGGTTTGGATTTCTGTGCCAGTATGGGCTTAGTAATCACAAACTCCTTTTTAAACGTAAGAACATTCATCGGTGTACTTGGGAAGGCAGGGGAACCAGATCTGTCATTGACTATATAATAACAGATCAGGAATTCAGGAAGGCTGTGAGGGACACACCTGTATTCAGGGGATTCTTTGATGACACTGATCATTATTTAATCTGCAGTGAAATTGCGATTGTGAGACCGAAAGTGCAGGAGGTCAGGTCCATATGTAGGAGGATAAGAGTGGAGAAACATTAGGATAAGGAAATTAGGCACAAGTACGTGACAGCGATTTCAGAAAGGTACCAGTTAGTTGAATGTAGTCAATTACAGTCATTGGAAAAGGAATGGACAAGGTACAGGGACACAGTACTAGAAGTGGCTAAAGAATGTCTTGGAACAATAGTGTGTAAAAGTAGGATGAAGCAAACAGCTTGGTGGAATGCCACAGTCAAGGAAGCCTGTAAAAGGAAAAAGATGGCGTATCAAAAATGGCTACATACTAGAGCTCAGGTAGACAGAGAAAGTTATGTTTAAGAAAGGAACAAAGCCAAACAGATAATTGCAGCATCCAAGAAGAAATCTTGGGAAGACTTTGGAAAGAGGTTGGAGACTATGGGTCAAGCTGCTGGAAAACCATTCTGGAGTGTAATTAGCAGTCTTCGAAAGGGAGGTAAGGAGGAAACGACAAGTATTTTGGACAGGTCAGAAAAACTGCTGGTGAATCCTGTGGATGTCTTGGGCAGATGGAGGGAATATTTTGAAGAGTTGCTCAATGTAGGTGAAAATACGATCAGTAATGTTTCAGATTTCGAGGTAGAATGGGATAGGAATGATGATGGAAATAAAATCACATTTGAGGAAGTGGAGAAAATGGTCAATAGATTGCAGTGCAATAAAGCAGCTGGGGTGGATGAAATTAAGTCAGAACTCATCAAATACAGTGGAATGGCAGGTCTTAAATGGCTACACAGGATAATTGAAATGGCCTGGGAGTCCGGACAGGATAAATCAGACTGGACAAAAGCAGTAATCACCCCAATCTTTAAACATGGAAACAGAAAAGATTGTAACAACTACAGAGGTATCTCTTTAATCAGCGTGGTGGGAAAATCTACTCAGGTATTGTTGAAAGGAAAGTGCGAGTATTAGTTGAGGACCAATTGGATGAAAATCAGTGTGGGTTTAGGCCTCTTAGAGGTCGTCAGGACCAGATCTTTAGCTTACGGCAAATAATTGGAGAAGTGTTATGAGTGGAACAGGGAACTGTGTCTATGCTTTATAGGTCTAGAAAAGGCATATGACCGGGTTTTTAGAAGGAAGTTATTGTCTGTTCTACGAGATTATGGAATAGGAGGCAAACTTTTGCAAGCAATTAAAGGTTTTTACATGGATAGTCAGGCAGCAGTTACAGTTGACGGTAAATTGAGTTCATGGTTCAGAGTAGTTTCAGGGGTAAGACAAGGCTGCAACCTGTCTCCACTATTGTTGATATTATTTATGAATCATATGTTGAAAACAGTAGACTGACTGGGTGAGATTAAGATATGTGAACACAAAATAAGCAGTCTTGCATATGCAGATGACTTAGTTGTGATGGCAGATTCGATTGAAACTTCGCAAAGTAATATTTCAAAGCTAGATCAGAAATGTAAGGACTATGGTATGAAGATTAGCATGTCCAAAACGAAAGTAATGTCAGTGGGAAAGAAATATAAGCGGATTGAGTGCCAAATAGGAGGAACAAAGTTAGAACAGGTGGACGGTTTCAAGTACTTAGGATACATATTCTCACAGGATGGCAACATAGTGAAAGAACTGGAAGCAAGGTGCAGCAAAGCTAATGCAGTGAGCGCTCAGCTACGATCTATTCTCTTCTGCAAGAAGGAAGTCAGTACCAAGACAAAGTTATCTGTGCACCGTTCACTCTTTCGACCAACTTTGCTGTATGGGAGCGAAAGCTGGGTGGATTCAGGTTACCTTATCAACAAGGTTGAGGTTATGGATATGAAAGTAGCTAGGATGATTGCAGGTACTAGTAGATAGGAACAATGGCAGGAGGGTGTCCACAATGAGGAAATCAAAGAAAAACTGGGAATGAACTCTATAGATGTAGCAGTCAGGGTGAACAGGCTTAGATGGTGGGGTCATGTTACACGCATGGGAGAAGCAAGGTTACCCAAGAGACTCATGGGTTCAGCAGTAGAGGGTAGGAGTAGTTGGGGCAGACCAAGGAGAAGGTACCTGGATTCGGTTAAGAATGATTTTGAAGTATTAGGTTTAACATCAGAAGAGGCACCAATGTTAGCACTGAATAGGGGAACATGGAGGAATTTTATAAGGGGTCTATGCTCCAGACTGAAGGCATATTCAGTCTTAAACGATGATGATGATGATGATGATGATGATGATGATGATTTTGTGTATGCAGATCCAGTGCGTTTTATTACGCATAATCAATATTGTTACTTATTATCTAATCTTAATTCCAAGTGTTTATGTAATTTTTCTGTAATTTTAGGAGCCTCGACCCTTTACGAAAATTAATATTTGTGAATAATGCTGGGAAGGAACAGTTGAGGAGCAATGGTGAGCTATGTTATGTTGCAACGACGAGCTCAACTGAATATTACGAGGGAAACGGACTGTCTTCGTTTGGAGCATGAGCTGTCTATAGTCTGGCTTGGTTCGCTCAATACCGTATTGGAATCTGTGGAAGGGTTTTTGGTAAAGTGAAAAATAAACAGACGGGCTGAAAGTCGGTGTTGGTGTTTGGCAGCTGTCCAGAAAATGGTTCAAATGGCTCTGAGCACTATGGGACTTAATATCTATGGTCATCAGTCCCCTAGAACTTAGAACTACTTAAACCTAACTAACCTAAGATCATCACAGAACACCCAGCCATCACGAGGCAGGGAAAATCCGTGACCCCGCTGGGAATCGAACCCGGAACCCGGGCGTGGGAAGCGAGAACGCTACCGCACGACCACGAGATGCGGGCGGCAGCTGTCCACTGTTGTTTTCGAAACCTTTGTTCTCGCTATTAAATTAATTCGAATAACCTTGTCCCGTATTCTGTCAGGACTAGTGAGTTTTTATTTACTGCATATTCTGACGGACAGGCGATCGGCGAGACAACAGAGCGTCGGCGCCAGAGGTCTTGCTGCAGTCGCCTCAGGTAGGAAGCTGCCGGACGAACATCTCTGCAATCACACTGTGAACTGTCAACCGACATTATTGAAGAGCATCGATACAATTAATCTACTGTAGACAAATATTAGTGAAGTGTTTTACATAGGTTCAGGTCAGTTTCCAGTTTACCTTTTAACAGTTCTCCTTCAGATACACCTCAAATTAAATTTACACTTGGGGTTTTGAGGACAGCCGCGCGGGATTAGCCGAGCGGTCTCAGGCGCCGCAGTCATGGACTGTGCGGCTGATCCCGGTGGAGGCTCGAGTCCTCCCTTCGGCATGTGTGTGTGTATTTGTCCTTAGGATAATTTAGGATAAGTAGTGTGTAAGCTTATTGACTGATGATCTTAGCAGTTAGGTCCCATAAGACCATAAGATTTCACACACATTTGAACATCTGAACTTTTCTTTTCTTTTCTTTTTTTTTTTGAGAAAAATTTCATCGCCACAACTTTACGTAGTCGCCCCGTGACAAACTCTGTTGATCTATAAGTTATAATTTTACTACCTATATTTAAAGACACAAGGGGTAAGGATTGAAGACTTTCGTTCTTCTAATTCTGTGAACTCATATTACTGAAGATTGTGTCGTAAAACAGTAGAGGCATGTACAATCAGTTAAATGCGACTTCAAGTCGAAATTATTTACAGCTGCGTCATTTCAGGCTGCGTAATTGCGCAGTCGTCAGTGCTGATGTTAACCGTGATACAGACAGAGATGATTACCTTGATTGTTGATTGCACTGTTTTATAATGAAAGCTACCCAACAAGGAAATCCTGAATTCTAAAATTATAAATTGCTATCAACAATAAATCCACATGCATCCAATTTGCTAGTTTGTTGGAAGACTTTTATGTATAACGAGGTTGCACTACCTACCTACATGCCCTTCTTCAGTAGCAAACAGCAACTAGGAGGTACAGCAGCTCTTGATAAATAATATTTGTAGACATTTTATCTTTCTTATGTCTCACTAATATGTATTTTGAGTGAGACCGAATTGTGCTTGTGTTCACTGCCTGCGATCTCAGTGAATCTTTCTTATAGATAGACGCTATCTAGCAGATAATATAAAAGACATATTAATTGAAGACACAATAGGCTGCATGTGGGCTGGATTAAACGGACAGGTGTGTGATGATTTAATCCCAAGAGTTTACGAGGTGTTTTGGTGGAAGTTTTGCAACAGAACTTCTACTGTCGGGCAGTAAGGCAATCTAAAATTTTACAAACTAATTAACAAGATAGCGAAAGGTATCAGGTGCGTAGGACACTACCTAAATAATCGTAGAATATGACAGTCGCTGTAACTTATGCATAAACAGTCTTAACCGAACAGCAGAAGTAAACCAGAAGCTCAAAGTAAATAAGACGAAGTTAGAGCCTTTTTAAGACTTCCCCTAATTTGATCAATACAGTGTCTAAACTACTCTAAATCTTCATTAAAAGTATAGCTAAATTCTCAGGAGTCCATGTAAGAGAGATCTTGATAAGATTAATAAATCCAGAGAGCCTGTGTTTTGGAACCAAACCAGTACGTGTTCTATTGTCCTCATCGGTGCGGACAGGGCGAGATGGCTATAGGAGCGGTGAGGCGCTGGACATGCATTTGGCAAGACGCGGTTCAAGTCCCCATCTGACCAGCCAGGAATTTCCTTGAATTACATATACAACTTATTGAAAATGCCAGAACAGTTTGTTTGAAGAGGAAAGGACAGGCTTCATTCACCGTCCTTTACCCAAGCGAGGTTAGAGTTCGTCTCTAACTTCCTTTTCAGCGATACTGAAATTTTAATCCACACTGTCGGAAAAGATCACTGCTGCAAGAAGGAACTGCGCGACGTAAACGAAAGTTGGTAGGCGTGTTTCTGCACCTGAAAGATGTTATCCATTCAAATGTCTGGCCATTTGCATAACAAGGCCGCTAGCAGCGCCACTATGAGAATGCAAGTCAGATTGGCTTCAAATGCAAACTATAACGGTCTTGAGCGTTAATTATCTTGGAGATTGGGTATGGTGAGTTGATGTTACTCCAGAATGGCTTTAAGATGACAAAGACACCACTCTGAAAATCTCACTGAGTTTGAACGCAGTCGTGTACTGGAGGTACGAAAAACTGGATGTTCCTTCTGCGATACTGCACAGAGACTTGGTGGGAATGTTGCCACTGTACATGACAGCTGTCAGCGGTGATCACGAGAATTACGGTCGCAAGACCGTGCTGTCCGGATTGTGGCTCTGGCGCATCCTGTTACACCCGCAGCAGCAGTTAGAACCACAATGACAGAAAGAACGATTACAAATTGGATATTCGAAGTACATGGCCGAACAAGACATCCTGTATCGTACATTTAATTGACCCCAGACCAGTGTCATTTGCGACTTCATTGGTGTCAAGCGGGGGCTCATTGGAGAGCAGAGTGGAGGTTCGTTGTGTTTTTCGGTGGAAGCTGAATCTGCCTAGGTGCCAGTGATGGCCGTGTTTTGGTTACAAGGAGGCCTGCTGAGAGCCTGCAACCAACCTGCCCGTGTGCTAGACACACTGAATCTACGCCTTGAGTGAGATTTTGTATGACGGGCACTGACTGCAAATTTGTGAATCAGTCTCGTGATTCGAATGTAGTGCTGCCATTTATTAACAGCATTGCCAGGGGTATTTTCCAATAGGATAACGATCGCCCACACTCCACTGTTTTAAGCCAACACGTTGCCTTGGACTGCTCGATCACCAGACATCTCCTCAATCGAGCACATATCGGACATTATCGGACTGCAGCTTCATCCGCAAAAAGCATTTGCAGCTCATGTATTGGCTGATGAAGTGCAACAAGCTTGGAATCCATCCCACAAAGTGACATCAGTCAGTACATGTAAAGCATCGTTCATGGACGTTCGCATGCTTGCTTTAAATATTCTGGCAGCTGCGCCGGTTATTATCCTCTTTAGATTTCTTCTGTTATCCTTCTCAGACAAAACATCCGTTATGTTTACCGTAAGTGATTTAGGAATTCTATAGAAGTGACTGATTGGCCATATGGGGATCAGAACCTTTTTCTTTGAAAATGCAAGTCGAATTTGCTATCGCATCTATAGCCATCTCAAGAGGTCCACGCTGATGACGTCGGCAGAACACGTATTAATTCTGTTCTGTGTAGACTGAATGCATTCACCAAGAGAGCATACACATTGTACGTTTTGTGTGTAAAGAGATAGCGTTTATTACATCACGATAGGAAATAAAATGTTCTGTCTGATAACTCAATATAATAAACGACGCTAGATTAAAAAGAAAAACGGAAATAATGATAGATATCTCGCAATTTCAGAATTGGTGCTCCTCATTAGTTAAAAACACAGATGCATTTCGTTTCTCTACTTTATTAGACACTCAAAATTAAATAGATAACCATTATAGCTAGAATTCGGTTAAATTTTAGGAATTCTTTCCCAATTAAATAAAACTCGCTATATTTTTAGAGCGTGACTGTATTCAAGTTATCACAGTTCTTGCACTGAAGTAGACGTTTGAGTACGTTGGTTTCAAAGAGTTGCACGGTGTGGAGCACTTTAAATATTTCATGAGGTCACATTCCGAAGCCATATTGGTCAATAAAATGTATGTATAAAATAACCATTATTTTTCAGCATTTCCATGTAGAATTACATTCAAGATATTCGTTGGAGTAAAGAATTCTCATTAATTATCGAATAAAGAAATGACGTTCTTTATGTAAACGTGGAGTACCGATTCAGGTTGTTCAGTTGCTCTGGTTTCTCAGCCATTGGGCTGAAAGACAGTTACTCTCTGCGTGTATTTGAATTGATATTCATAACATTCTCGGTTTGATCTAGTCTAAAGTGTTCACATTCAAAACGGAAAGCATACAATTAATATTTACTATAACTCATCTTTCTTCAGAGATGTAGGATGTGCGCTAGCCATTGAAAATGACAAAATCCAAATTTCAACCCCTCTTTGCTGTTGATACACAGGGTGTCCCAGCTATCTTGTCCACCCAAAATATCTCTGGGACAATAACAGCTATTGGAAAACGACTTTCACCCGTATCAATGTGGGGCTGTTGCCCATGAATGTACGTATTTGGAAACATTCTAAAACGAAAGCGTATGGTTTTTGTAACACAAACTTATGTTTTTTGTAAATGGACCACCTATATTTTTTTCTTCAGCAATTCATAGCATGACAAAGCTCATGCACAATGGCGTTGATTGCATCGCAATATTCCCATTACATCCCGAGATATTGAGACGCGAAGTTGACGCTTGAAACACCCGACAAGCGCTGCTAGCGCACGTCCTGAGGCTCAGGCGTGAACCCCATGCTGTCCGTAATCGAGATATGATTGACATGTGTAGTCACACCTCCATACTTATCAAGAGGTCCGAAACGAATAATATGCTCTGCTGCCATCAACTCTCATAAGCACATAATGGTTCCCCTCTTGCACGTTTTACGTATCTACGTACACAATATGAACCAGTACCGATCGGTGTACACCCGTCAGGTTGTCTTATTTATCCTGCACTCCCAAAATAAGGTTTATCTAATGCGTTATATGACCCATTGTGCCTGTCAAGCAGGGCCTGGCTCTACCTAGTCAAGTGTCCAACGTAGTTCCCACTACTGCCACAGTTACCACTTCGCATTATTTATGATTTGCGACCCATGCAAACTCATGTACTCCACCACCCTCCGAGCATCCCATTTGTTGTTAAGAAACATTTGTTTGCAAGAATTTGTCATTTAACGCATTAGATAAACATAACATTGATAATTATGTGATAATAAAACTAATTGGTTAAACATGTTCACATTCATCTTCTATGTCCTACCTGAACTTCCCAAATCAAAACATTTTTACCTAAACAACGGTAAAACTTTTAGTTCACTTGCTCGTTTCACTAAAACCATCAACATGAATTTTACTATTACGAGTGAATGATTAACTGTCACTTGCGGTAGATGTACAGTAAAGTAAAGTTTTAACGTTGAACGGGATTACCTTTTTAGTAACGGATTAACGATAAGCGAACTTAACTTTGTGACTAACGTTGCGGTACACAGATATGTTACAGAACCGCATCACCCCTAGCCTATGGGATAAATACCTGGTGAAATGTACGACATTAATGCAGGATGGCAGCAGACCGTATTATTCGTTTCGGACCTCTTGATAAGTATGGAAGTGTCATTACGCATGTCAATCACACCGCGATTACGGGCAGCATGGGGTTCACGTCTGAGCCTGAGGACGTGCGCTAGCAGCGCATGTCGGGTGTTTCAAGCGCCAACTTCGCGTCTTAATATCTCGGAATCTAATGGCAATATTGCGATTCAAGCAACGCCATTGTGTATGTGCTTTGTCATGCTATGGATTGCTGAAGAAAAAATATAGGAGGTACATTTTGAAAAAATAAGTTTGTGTTAAAAAACACTTATGCTTTCGTTTTAGAATGTTTCCAAATATGTACATTCATGGGCCCCAGCCCCACATTAATACCTGTGAAAGTCGTTTTCCAATAGCTGTTATTGTTCCAGAGATATTTTGGGTGGACAAGATAGCTGGTTCAAGAAGCTGCAAGACTGTGACAAAGGACAAGATTTCTGTAAACTGTGCCTAACATGAGTCACGTCCAACAGCAAAGAAATGTTGAAAACTGAATGCTGTCGTTTTGAATGTATAATGCCCTTTAAAAACCTCCTTTATCTCTGAAGAATGATGACTAACAGCAAATATTAACTGTTTGCTTTTCGGTTTTGGATGTGAACTTTTCAAGCTAGGCTACTTGCTCACAAGTACACGATGTTACTTGGTTAGATTAATGTTTTGAGAAATGAAAAAAATGGCTCTGAGCACTATGGGACTTAACATCTATGGTCATCAGTTCCCTAGAACTTAGAACTACTTAAACCTAACTAACCAAAGGACAACACACAACACCCACCCATCACGAGGCAGAGAAAATCCTTGACCGCGCCGGGAATCGAACCCGGGATTTAAGAAATGATATAAGCAGAGATGACGCACAAATACTTGTCACATGTGGGACTAAATTGAACCATTAACATGCATTGAGGTAACACTCATTCAAAACACACCTTTTTACGGGGAAATTGCGACTGCCAGTGAAGAAGAAAACTACGTAGGCAGTATTACTCGAAACAAAGTTAATGTGTCACATCGACGGCACACAACATTGTTGAATTCATTTGTTGGCTGTGTATGTTTAATCAATATTAGATAGTTCGGTATGAATGCAGATGGAAGTCTGCAAGATGACAGGCGGTCACTTACCGTCAAATCCTTCTTGGCAGACGCATTTCTTGCACTCAGAGTAAGTTCCATCTATTCTCTGATCTTCCCGGTATGTCTTCCCCTTGTGAGAACACTCGGCCGGGGGAATGTCGGTATCATTCACTGTAAAAGTATTATTATTTTACCAAACAGATACAGGAATATTCCTCAGTACAGTATAAGGCTATTCTGAATTATCACATTTCCTGGTTACATACATACACTGTTGCGAGACGCCTGAATGCTTTCTTTTTACACAGCGACACTAGAGAGGCAAGCGAACGTAAAATTACTCTGTTGAGTGCGTTATTAGGTGAACGTGAGTCTCTTCGGTGTAACCCAATCTGTTGCAAGCTCTGTCTTCGGCATTGTGGTTTGCGTGCTGCAAGTCGGTCATAGTATAGTATAGAGGGTTACAAAAAGGTACGGCCAAACTTTCAGAAAACATTCCTCACACACAAATAAAGAAAATATGTTATGTGGACATGTGTCCGGAAACGCTTAATTTCCATGTTAGAGCTCATTTTAGTTTCGTCAGTATGTACTGTACTTGATCGGCGTCTTAGGGAGCACAGAACATTCCAGCCTATGACTCGCGACTGGGGAAGACCTAGAACGACGAGGACACCTACAATGGACGAGGCAATTATTCGTGCAGTTGACGATAACCCTAATGTCAGCGTCAGAGAAGCTGCTGCTGTACAAGGTAACGTTGACCACGTCACTGTATGGAGAGTGCTACGAGAGAACCAGTTGTTTCCGTACCATGTACAGCGTGTGCAGGCTCTATCAGCAGCTGATTGGCCTCCACGGGTACACTTCTGCGAATGGTTCATCTAACAATGTGTCAATCCTCATTTAACAGCAAATGACTCTTTACAGATGAGGCTTCATTCCACCGTGATCAAATTGTAAATTTTCACAATCAACATGTGTGGGCTGACGAGAATCCGCGCGCAATTGTGCAATCACGTCATCAACACAGATTTTCTGTGAACGTTTGGGCAGGCATTGTTGGTGATGTCTTGACTGGGCCCCATGTTCTTCCACCTACGCTCAATGGAGCACGTTATCATGATTTCATACGGGATGCTCTACCTGTGCTGCTAGAACATGTGCCTTCACAAGTACGACACAACATGTGGTTCATGCACGATGGAGCTCCTGCACATTTCAGTCAAAGTGCTCGTACGCTTCTCAACAACAGATTCGGTGACCGATGGATTGGTAGAGGCGGACCAATTCCATGGCCTCCACGCTCTCCTGACCTCAACCCTCTTGACTTTCATTTATGGGGGCATTTGAAAACTCTTGTCTACCCAATCCCGGTACCAAATGTAGAGACTCTTCGTGCTCGTATTATGGACGGCTGTGATACAATACGCCATTCTCCAGGGCTGCATCAGCACATCAGGGATTCCATGGAGGACATTTTGAATGTTTGCTGTAACAAAGTGTCTGAAGTCACGCTGGCACGTTCTGTTGCTGTGTGTTTCCATTCCATGATTAATGTGATTTGAATTGAAGTTATAAAATGAGCTCTAACATGGAAAGTAAGCGTTTCCGGACACATGTCCACATAACATATTTTCTTTCTTTGTGTGTGAGGAATGTTTCCTGAAAGTTTGGCCGTATCTTTTTGTAACACCCTGAATATAAAATCGTAAAATGGTTTAAAAAACGGGAAGTGTTTATCGCAGTATATTGTACCAACAACGTAAATGGCACATTTGTCACACTTCTGGTCTGCCTGCTAAAGACCCTGAGAGGTCTCCTGATTTGTTCAGTGTAGTGGTACACAGCAGATACCTGACTAATCTGATGAACGGTATTAATAGCGTGCTTCATAACTCGTGAAGCAAAAGTTTTTCTCATTTCCTTCATTCGAACCAAGTAATTCAACGGCAAGTTTATGTCAATTATCAACAACAATTTTCCCTTATGCCGACAGCTATTTACCCTACCTTCAAGTTTAAGGAGACAGCATAAAAATATAGATTAAAATTTTGCTCTTTTATTACGACAATATTTATCATTGTATATGGAACATTTTTCGTACCTACAGCAGTATTTTTGCTGTTATCGGTATATATCCCGTTGCAATTCCAGTTTTTAACACGGACGGCATTATATTTCTTATCTTTATCTTTCTCAAGCTATGCCCAGTTCACGGAAAATTTCTTTCGTGGGATTCAGATTTCTGCACAAACAGTTTTTTTCTAAGTTTTACAGTTTAGCCTGTGTAATAATAGGTACATTACTGATAATACAGATTGAATAACATCTGACACCTCTCTCAGCTACTGCTTCCCTTTCATGACAGTCATATTATTCTTAACTCTGTACAGGCTGTAGATATCATTCCGCTTCGTGTATTTTTTCCTCTCAGCTTCAGACTTTCAAAGAACGTATTCGAGTCAACATTGTCAAAATATCTCCATCAAACTTAGGTTAGCCTTACTTTAACTTATCCTCTTGGATAGCTAATTTGCGGTTCCTGTATTTCTGCAGAACTCAGACTGATCATCTGACAGTTTTGCTATTCGTGTCAGTATTTTGCAACCAAGACCTACTAAACCGGTAGTCCGGTAATAGCCATACCGGTCAGCGCCTGCTTCCATTGGTATCGGAAATATTACGTTCTTCTTGAAGCCTCGTGGTATTTCACAACTCTCATATTTCTTACACTCCAGACAGAATACTTATGCCATGGCTGACTCTCCCAAGGAGCTGAATAGTTCTGAGGAAATGTCTAGTCCAGGGGCCTTGTTTCAAATCGGATCTTTCAGTTGTTCATCAAGTTCTTCTTACATTCATCTAATTAATCTTCTCGTATTGTAAAACTATCTTGAAGTTAATTTTTCTTTTATAGCCCTTGTATGTATTTCTTATATCTTCGAAGTTTCACTTCTTTCTTTAGTTCAGGCTTGCCATACGAGCAGCAGCTTCTTTTACATCCAAAGCACTCTTTAATTTTCGTATAGGAGTTGTCTTTCTTGCTCTTAGGTATACATGCTTCTATACCGTTCCTTTTGTCCATAAGTCATTGCTGCTTAGCGATTTTGCACTTCCTCAAACTCATTTTTATGACACCTGTACTCCCTTTTGTCAGCTTCTTATTGTCTCCTTTTGTCACTTAAATTGATTATTCCATGATTTATTCCAAGACTTCTACTGGGCCATGTCCTCCACCTCAATTCACCTTCTGATACCTTCACTCTTTCTCAAAGCTACTCATTATGGCCTAATGCTCCCTGTGAAACTCTCAAAAAGATCTCGACATATTAAATGATCCTGCTCTCATCTCCATAATTTCTAGCCGTTCTCAAATTTGTTTATTCTTCATTCCTTAACCAATAAATTACATTCAGAGTACACATCTCCCAACGGCCGTCTTACCATTATGTAATCAACATACCATAAATAACGAAAAGTGTGAGTTCATCCACAAGAGTGCTACAAGGAATTCGTTAGACTTCGGTTACACGATACATCACTCTAATCTAAAAGCCGTAAATTCAGATAAATACCTAGGTAGTTTAATTACGAACAACTTAAATTGGGAAGAACACATAGAAAATGTTGTGGGGAAGCCTAACAAAAGACAGCGTTTTATTGGCAGGACACTTAGAAAATGTAACAGATCTGCTAAGGAGACTTCCTACACTACGCTTATGGGTACTGCTTTAGAAGACTGCTGCGCTGTGTGGGATCCGTACCAGATATACTGACGGAGTACATCGAAAAAGTTCAAAGAAGGGCAGCACGTTCTGTGTTATCGCGAAATATGGGAGAGAGTGTCAAAGAAATGATACGGGATTTGGGCTGGACATCATTAAAAGAAAGGCGTTTTTCGTTGCGACGGAATCTTCTCACGAAATTCCAATCAAGAAATTTCTTCTTCGTATGCGAGAATATTTTGTTCCCACCGACCTACATAGGGAGAAATGATCACCACGATAAAATAAGGGAAATCAGAGCTCGCACGGAAAGATATAGGTGTTGGTTCTTTCTTCACGCTATACGAGATTTGAATAATGGAGAATTGTGAAGGTGGTTCGATGATCCTTCTGCCAGGCACTTAAATGTGATTTGCAGAGTATCCATGTAGATGTAGATGTAGATGAACATGAAAGTTTTCACTGTCTGCAGGTTTATACAAGTACATTTAAGAATTCGGAAATAGTTATTTTTTACACAGCAAAGGTGGCATTAGAAAACCAGTTGAGAAAAACGTTAGTAATGTACGTTTTCCCGTCAAACCCTGTGCCTAGACATTGTACCACAAGTAGATAGCAAAGGAGTTTCCTAAAACATTTCCCAGAAGGCAAATGTGAAGTAGAGACTGACAGCGCCTGTAACTAGTGTAGAAATTGCTAGAATTATTCTTTTATGGCCCCTACATACTGGTTCTACGGAATACTTAATACAGACAGCAATAAATGTTAACTAGCAGAAGTAATGAATGAATCCACATTGATGTAATGAACATAATGAATTTATTTAATTTTAGTCACTCACCACATCGTACTCCTGTGGGGCAACACGCATCTAGTCCATCTGTCATGTAGCACTCTGCTTCCCGGCCCGAAGGAACGCCAACTATTCCACAGTCAGTTCCTGGACAAAGGAATGTTGCTTCTTCCCTGTAACAAAAGTTAACTCTCGTTTTTGACATTTGCCAGATTCCTTAGACTGTAGCGTGCTACTGGCTAAAATGAAAGAAAAGTGGATTTTGTATTTATTGATATCCATCAACTTTATAGATACAGTCTGTTGTTAAAAATTAGGAAAAGTACTCAAAAACCAGCACTAAGCAAGGTTTAAGTCAACCGCTGATATGATTGTGTAATGAACGAATGTGATATAGGGAATGTGAATATTTCGACATTTCTTAGGAATAGGCTCAAATGCTTGTTAGTGGGTATGAATAGATACATAACAGCAGGTTTATTATTGAGCTGTGCGTGTGCTTAAATCGACACTGGCAGCTCGTTCAACTTCTCTGCTATTCTTTTCTTAGTGACGGCTTCCCTTGAGGCCTTTTGCTCTTGCTGGCTGTTCCGGATGCTAACAGGGGTCGCTCGCTGAAGGCAGAGGTCTGGTTGGCATATTGCAGTTGGCAGTCTTTTACCACGAAGAGCGTGCCTGCGCCTTTTTGAAGAACCACTGCTTTCATCTGCCTTCATGATCGCGGGTTGGCCGCTTTGGTATGGTATGGTTTCCATTTCAGCCGCCTTGGTTGGAGAATGTGGTCTTGCCCGTTTTTTTTATTTCATCAAGGAATGGTATACAAATAAGTGGTGCGATTAAATGTTAGACACCACTCGAAAAAACTGCTGTTCCTTTGCTAAGCTAATGTCACTGAAATTTGTTTTGGCTTCTTGCCTACAGCTTTGTTTAAGTATCGCCAGCGGCCTTTCTTTTGGCATTTGTTTTTAAAGTGTATTAGTTTGCCTGTTAATCGCAACACGCCGGAGTTGATGTTAAGACAGCTGTAAAAGGGCCAATATTTTACCCAGCTATAGTTCCGTTATTACCTGATTAAGTGTAAATACTGATTCTCTAAAATTGTACGTGTGTTCCATACAGTATCCCCATGTGTTGAAACTGTTACAAAACGTTTGTATCTGCAGTTGCCTGTTAGCTTTAAACCATTCGTTCGTCAAATACACAGTTTTCCGTGCTTCAACTATGGCAAGGTCAAAGAGCCGAGTTCAGTTTCTAAATTATTCTTGTTGCGTGGTTTTCATGTATTCGCTGTGTTTGATTCAGAATCTGAGCCGAATCAAGCAACTGTGTGATGCGCGGGCAAAGCTCTGTCCGGTAATCTTGTGTTGGGTGATGCGTTCTATTTTAGCTAACTTAGATCACTCTTAAAGCTGCGAATCAATCGCGTTCTTTTTGCTATTTTGTGTGCTATTGTTCTAATTCTTGTGAGCCTTTCTAAGACTCATTTTCTTACTCAATAAGGCTAGTTGAAGTAAAAATTTTCGCATTCATACTTTTTCTTTAAATATTTAAAGTGTCATTCAAATGGTAGTTCTTATAACGTCTGTTTGCAAGCAAGAAAATTAAATGTTAATAGCTCTCTGAGACCCTCTGGGACAAATTTGTAAATTTTTATCACAGTTAAGAATGTACAGAATACTGAATGGTGAATAAATAGCTCCACGTCAAATTAATGACTGTAATTTTCTACAGCTTAAATGTTTACTACTGTTTATATCATTCAGTGCCTCTGAGACAAAATAAAGAGGTTAAAAGTTCGTGTTTTGTTAATGTTTTGTATACTCAGCACCTTTCCACTGTCAGACCTTAGTTCCCTTCTGCTGCAATGACAATCGTTCTTTTATAATCCCATAACTTCATTTTCGATTCATACAGTAATTGGTAAGATTGTTTTCTGCTTTGTGAGTTCTGCGTTGTTTACTGTAGAAAGTCATTCTTTGCTTCTGGCAAAGGTAGCAACGAAGATGACACGCAGGTAAAACCACCATTCCTAGATTTGCCACTACATAGACTCTGACCACAATTTATTGGCTATACACTGTAGATTAAAACTGAATAAATTGAAAAAAAGGTAGAAGTTTAAGGAGATAGGACCTGGATGGGTTGAAAGAATCAGAGGTTCTTGAAAGTTTTAGAGGGAGCATTAGTTAAATAAAATACAATAGGGGAAATAAATACAGCAGAAGGCGAATGGGTAGCTTTGAGAGAAGAAATTGTGAAGGCAGCAGAGAATTAAATAGGTAATAAGACAAGGCCTAGTATAGATCCTTGGATAACACATGAGACATTGAATTTAATTAATGAAAGGATAAAATATAAAAACGCACTAAATGGATCAGGTCAAAAAGAATACAAACTTTTAAAAAGTAAGAATAATAGGAAGTGCAAAATGGCTAAGCAGTAATGGCTATGGAACAAATGTAAGGATTTAGGAGCATATTACACTAGGGGAGAGAGAGACACCGCCTACAGGAAAATTGAAAAGGCCTTTGGGGGAAACAGAAGCAGCTGGGTGAATATAAGAGCTCAGATGGGAAAGAAGCCCTAAGCAAAGAAGGGAAAGTTGAAAGATGGAACGTCTATATAGAAGGTCTATACAAGGAAGATAAACATGAAGGTTATGTCATAGGAAGGAAAGTAGACGTGATTAAGATGAGTAGGGAGATACAATAAGGCGAGGAGAATTTGATAGATCTCTGAAACGTGGCTGTGGGAGTAGACGATATTCGGTCAGAACTACTGACAGCCTTTCGAGGACCAGCCATTACAAAACTCCACCATCTGGTGTGGAAGAACTATGGGGCAGGTGAAATACTCTCATACTTCAAGAAGAATGTAACAATTCCAGTTAGAAAGAAGGCAGTTGCAGAAAGGTGTGAAACTTACCGAACTAACAGTTTAACAATTCGTTGTTGCAAAATACTATTACGAATTCCCTACAAAGGAATGAAAAAACTGGTAGTAGCCGATCTCAGGGAAGATCAGTTTGGATTCCGGAGAAATGGAGGAATAGGCGAGGCAATACAGACCTAACGACTTATCTTAGAAGGTAGTTTAAGGAAAGGAAAGGAAAACATACATTTATAGCAATTGTAGACTTAGAGACACCTTTTTCCAATGTTGACTGGAATACACTCTTTGAAATTGTGAGAGTAGCAGGGGTGAAATACGGGGAGTGGAAGACTATTTACAACTTGTACAGATTCCAGATGGCAGTATGAGAGTCGAGGGACGTGAAAGGGAAGCAATGGTTCAGAAGGAAGTGGGACAAGGTTGTAGCCTATCGCTGATGTTATTCTATATATACATTGAAAATGTAATAAAGGTAAACAAAGGAAAATTTGGAAGATGAATTAAATTTCATGTAAAAGAAATAAAAAGGTTTGCATATGACATTGTACTTCCCCCATGAACCATGGACCTTGCCGTTGGTGGGGAGGCTTGCGTGCCTCAGCGATACAGATGGCCGTACCGTAGGTGCAACCACAACGGAGGGGTATCTGTTGAGAGGCCAGACAAACGTGTGGTTCCTGAAGAGGGGCAGCAGCCTTTTCAGTAGTTGCAGGGGCAACAGTCTGGATGATTGACTGATCTGGCCTTGCAACATTAACCAAAACGGCCTTGCTGTGCTGGTACTGCGAACGGCTGAAAGCAAGGGGAAACTACAGCCGTAATTTTTCCCGAGGACATGCAGCTTTACTGTATGATTAATTGATGATGGCATCCTCTTGAGTAAAATATTCCGGAGGTAAAATAGTCCCCCATTCGGATCTCCGGGCGGGGACTGCTCAGGAGGATGTCGTTATCAGGAGAAAGAAAACTGCCGTTCTACGGATCGGAGCGTGGAATGTCAGATCCCTTAATCGGGCAGGTAGGTTAGAAAATTTAAAAAGGGAAATGGATAGGTTAAAGTTAGATATAGTGGGAATTAGTGAAGTTCGGTGGCAGGAGGAACAAGACTTCTGGTCAGGTGACTACAGGGTTATAAACACAAAATCAAATAGGGGTAATGCAGGAGTAGGTTTAATAATGAATAGGAAAATAGGAATGCGGGTAAGCTACTACGAACACCATAGTGAACGCATTATTGTGGCCAAGATAGATACGAAGCCCACACCTACTACAGTAGTACAAGTTTATATGATAACTAGCTCTGCAGATGATGAAGAAATTGAAGAAATGTACGATGAAATAAAAGAAATCCTTCAGATAGTGAAGGGAGACGAAAATTTAATAGTAATGGGTGACTGGAATTCGAGTGTAGGAAAAGGGAGAGAAGGAAACATAGTAGGTGAATATGGATTGGGGCTAAGAAATGAAAGAGGAAGCCGCCTAGTAGAATTTTGCACAGAGCACAACTTAATCATACCTAACACTTGGTTTAAGAATCATGAAAGAAGGTTGTATACGTGGAAGAATCCTGGAGATACTAAAAGGTATCAGATAGATTATATAATGGTAAGACAGAGATTTAGGAACCAGGTTTTAAGTTGTAAGACATTTCCAGGGGCAGATGTGGACTCTGACCACAATCTATTGGTTATGACCTGTAGAGTAAAACTGAAGAAACTGCAAAAATGTGGGAAATTAAGGAGATGGGACCTGGATAAACTGAAAGAACCAGAGGTTGTACAGAGTTTCAGAAAGAGCATAAGGGAACAATTGACAGTAATAGGGGAAAGAAATACAGTAGAAGAAGAATGGGTAGCTCTGAGGGATGTAGTAGTGAAGGCAGCAGAGGATAAAGTAGGTACAAAGACGAGGGCTGCTAGAAATCCTTGGGTAACAGAAGAAATATTGAATTTAATTGATGAAAGGAGAAAATATAAAAATGCAGTAAATGAAGCAGGCAAAAAGGAATACAAACGTCTCAAAAATTAGATCGACAGGAAGTGCAAAATGGCTAAACAGGGATGGCTAGAGGACAAATGTAAGGATGTAGAGGCTTATCTCACTAGGGGTAAGATAGATACTGCCAACAGGAAAATTAAAGAGACCTTTGGAGAGAAGAGAACCACGTGTATGAATATCAAGAGCTCAGATGGCAGCCCAGTTCTAAGCAAAGAAGGGAAGGCAGAAAGGTGGAAGGAGTATATAGAAGGTTTATACAAGAGCGATGTACTTGAGGACAATATTATGGAAATAGAAGAGGATGTAGATGAAGACGAAATGGGAGATACGATACTGCGTGAAGAGTTTGACAGAGCACTGAAAGACCTGAGTCGAAACAAGGCCCCCGGAGTAGACAACATTCCATTAGAACTACTTACGGCCTTGGGAGAGCCAGTCATGACAAAACTCTACCAGCTGGTGAGCAAGATGTATGAGACAGGCGAAATACCCTCAGACTTCAAGAAGAATATAATAATTCCAATCCCAAAGAAAGCAGGTGCTGACAGATGTGAAAATTACCGAACTATCAGTTTAATAAGCCACGGCTGCAAAATACTAACGCGAATTCTTTACAGACGAATGGAAAAACTGGTAGATGCAGACCTCGGGGAGGATCAGTTTGGATTCCGTCGAAATGTTGGAACACGTGAGGCAATACTGACCTTACGACTTATCTTAGAAGAAAGATTAAGAAAAGGCAAACCTACGTTTCTAGCATTTGTAGACTTAGAGAAAGCTTTTGACAATGTTGACTGGAATACTCTTTTTCAAATTCTAAAGGTGGCAGGGGTAAAATACAGGGAGCGAAAGGCTATTTATAATTTGTACAGAAACCAGATGGCAGTAATAAGAGTCGAGGGGCATGAAAGGGAAGCAGTGGTTGGGAAAGGAGTGAGACAGGGTTGTAGCCTCTCCCCGATGTTATTCAATCTGTATATTGAGCAAGCAGTAAAGGAAACAAAAGAAAAATTTGGAGTAGGTATTAAAATTCATGGAGACGAAGTAAAAACTTTGAGGTTCGCCGATGACATTGTAATTCTGTCAGAGACGGCAAAGCACTTGGAAGAGCAGTTGAACGGAATGGACAGTGTCTTGAAAGGAGGATATAAGATGAACATTAACAAAAGCAAAACGAAGATAATGGAATGTAGTCAAATTAAATCGGGTGATGCTGAGGGAATTAGATTAGGAAATGAGACACTTAAAGTAGTAAAGGAGTTTTGCTATTTAGGAAGTAAAATAACTGATGATGGTCAAAGTAGAGAGGATATAAAATGTAGACTGGCAATGGCAAGGAAAGCGTTTCTGAAGAAGAGAAATTTGTTAACATCGAATATAGATTTATGTATCAGGAAGTCGTTTCTGAAAGTATTTGTTTGGAGTGTAGCCATGTATGGAAGTGAAACATGGACGATAACTAGTTTGGACAAGAAGAGAATATAAGCTTCCGAAATGTGGTGCTACAGAAGAATACTGAAGATAAGGTGGATAGATCACGTAACTAATGAGGAGGTATTGAATAGGATTGGGGAGAAGAGAAGTTTGTGGCACAACTTGACTAGAAGAAGGGATCGGTTGGTAGGACATGTTTTGAGGCAACAAGGGATCACAAATTTAGCATTGGAGGGCAGCGTGGAGGGTAAAAATCGTAGAGGGAGACCGAGAGATGAATACACTAAGCAGATTCAGAAGGATGTAGGTTGCAGTAGGTACTGGGAGATGAAGCAGCTTGCACAGGATAGAGTAGCATGGAGAGCTGCATCAAACCAGTCTCAGGACTGAAGACAATAACAACAACATGACATTGTAATTCTGTCAGAGAAAGCAAAGGATGTGGAAGAGCAGTTGGACAGAATGGATAGGTCTTGAAAGGAGAATGTAAAATCAACATCAACACAAGCAAAACAAGGATAATGTAACGTAGTCGAATGATATCACGTGATGCTGAGTGAATTAGATTAAGAAACGAGACATTTAAAGAAGTAAAAGAGATTTGCTAGTTGGGCAGCAAAATAACTGATCATGCCCGAAGTGGAGAGGATAAAAATGCAGATTTTCAATGACAAGAAAAGCGTTTCTGAAGAAGAAAGTTTTTTTAGCATCGAATATAGATTTAAGTGCTAGGAAGTCGTTTCTGAAAGTATTTGTCTGGAGTATAGTCATATATGGAAGTGAAACGTGGACGCTAAATAGTTTAGACCAAAAAGAGAATAAAGATTTCGAAATGTGGTGCTGCAGAAGACTATTGAAGATAATAAGAGAATATCATGTAACTAATGTGAGGTATTGAATAAAATTGGGAAGGCAAGAAATTTGTGCCACAACCTGATCAAAAGAAGGGATCTGTTGATAGGACACATTCTGAGACATCAAGGCATCACCAGCTTAGTACTGGAGGTAAGCTGACTCAGAAGGACGTAGGTTCCAGAAGTTATTTGGAGATGGAGAGGCTCGCACACGATAGAGCAGCATCGAGAGCTGCACCAAACCAGTCTTCGGACTGAAGACCACAACGACATTAATATGGAAGCCACTGTAAGTATATTCGTAATCGAATGCAAGGAGTGTCGATTGAAACTGTTAATGTGCCTACTTACCATAGACATACACTTACCATAGAACAGAAGTACTGTCTTAAAATGTACAAAGTCGATATCGTTTATAAATGCGAGAGCCAATTTTACGTATAACAATCTTTATAAAGAATGGATTTTCAATTTTCCAGTTAATTGTTCATGCTGTTATGAAGGTCGGTTAATGTCGTTAACATAGCTGCTTTGCTTCTGTTAGAGCAAATACTATTACATTGTGACAAATTTATATTCATTAAGTATAGGCAAAATCAGTAAGATAAATAGCCTATTGCGTCTGCGTGAAGTAAAGCTTTACTTAATGATGTCAAGTTGACAAGCAGTATGTATTTCATTTGATAAAATTTCACTCCTAACACATTTCGGACTTCGAAATTATTTTTCCGATAAGCAAAACCGAAGTTGAGAGACGAGAATTTCTTTAAAGCATCTCTTTTAAACTATTCTGTTCCTCAGCCGTCTCATGCCTAACTAGGATGGCCTCCTCTCAACCACTCCAAATTTCATCTTTACAAAGCAGCAGTAGCTTCCTGTGCTGGTGTAAAGTGTCGTCAGCATACCGGTAGTAAAGATGAAGAGATAAGTTCGATTAGTAGGTGCTGGACCAAGCGCGCCTATCACGAGAGAGGCCAGAGACACACCCACAAGCAATACACCGCCAACGCCCTCTCGACAGCATGTATTTAGGCCGCCGCCGCTGTACAGTGGCCCTCACTCAAACATCCAGTTTGGTGTCTGTCAGTTTACTTGCAGAGCACGTTTAGCTCTTCACAGGCTACGACAGTACATAGCGACGAGATTAGTGACCATAGTGAGACTATTTTACCTGAACCAGAACTGTACATTACTATTTGCAAGAGGGCTATCGCTGATGAGCTCGTACCACAAAACATGGACTCTACTCAGGTTAAGTAAATCTTCTAGTTCACGTAAATAATGAACTGTAATAAATTAAGTGTGCATTCTTGTTGTAGAAAGAGGATATTGGCCACTCATAAGAACATCCTTCCCCTTGCTTCCTCGCAGTATAAGACTCCACACTTCCTACCTGTACCACTTTGCCCAACCGTAATGTCTCAGCTCTTTTACCCATTTTCTTCTATCTCCATCCCATTAAACCTTCAATGTCCCAATAGTTCTCCTTCCTCATCACAGAGCTCATAATTATTACTTGAAACGCTCCCACATTTACCAATGCATCGCTTCATAAGTTTTCAGACTATCACTTAACATCATAGTAAGGCGTCAACACCCCAGATCTCAAGTC
This sequence comes from Schistocerca gregaria, assembly GCF_023897955.1. Taxonomy (NCBI): domain Eukaryota; kingdom Metazoa; phylum Arthropoda; class Insecta; order Orthoptera; family Acrididae; genus Schistocerca; species Schistocerca gregaria. The sequence continues at coordinate 785,398,789 of NC_064921.1, read as the reverse complement.
GGCAGCCATTAATCGCCTCAGCACTCAATGCTATCTGCCCCTGGTTCCCTCCTCTCATTTCCTTATTTCAGCAACTTATAATCTTTCACAAAAGTGTTACTTTTCCAGCGCATAACGGTGTCTCCTACTCTGATCAGTGTTATATTCAACCTGTAGGTTGTCTGTCTGATGCCTTACAACCATTGCAGGAAGCTATGTTTCTAATCGTCAAACCATTAACTTGTCATCACCTTATCCTCCATAGATTTAAACAGGGTGCCTCCCACGCATATGGATAAGCACTAATTGCATTTCATCCAGCCCATATAAAGAGGGGTTATTGATTTAATCAAATAACTTAAACTGTAATCGTAGGTTCAGGTAGTTGAATTACGAGTCCGTTGGCTACAATCGTCGATAGGCTGCTTGCATTTTGAGTTAACGTGTTGTAAATGTTAGTGCGGCTGCCACGCCCTGCTCCACACTTTTCAACGTCAGTGGTGTGTCTGTAAACGTTCGCTACAGCAGTCCACTCCAGTCTGATGACCTATTCTCACGAGCCACTTCTACCTACCGTCACCAAGGCCACCTGTGACGTCCAGGTGTTAAGCTGTTGGAGACTTTGCTTGAGCATAGTGACACACTTATCTTTGAATACGGAAAACTCAGCGGTTATTCTGATGGTGTACGCCTTCTCTACATGAATATTTTCAGGGTGCGTTAGGTCATCACCTTACTTTCATGGATGAAAATACAAGACTACATCAAATTGCGAGGATGGAGGAGACTTGTAACGAGGTGATATTCGGCGAAGGTGATGTTCAGCAACTGTATTGGGCCACCCAATCCGCAAATGAAATCCCATAGACCACATGTGTGATGCATTGGGCAGACGTAACACAGCATGCTGTCATGCACCAACGACCATCTGGCAGTCATCAACAGCGATGGTGAAGTAATGCAATGCCTAAGACAAGAACTCGTTACCAACATTGTGGCTCGCATTTGAGCACATTAGAGAGCATGCACTGTCACGTGTGGTGATCACACACCTTATTGGGAACCATGTCAAGCCTTGTGTGATCGTGATCGTAAAGAATCACAGTGGTTGCACTGAAGTGTCGTCTTTGAATTAAACTCATTTCTGTTCGTGTCACTATGCACTACTTTCAATTACGTTCTGTAGTATACTGTGGCAGTTGTTGCTACATCCGCTACCAGCAAAAATATCCAGAGTTTCCCAGGTATTTATTTACAGCTATGCGTCTACGCCAGTACCACACCGCGTCTGGCCATGTGCTTAATGTTTATGAAGCCATATCTCTTGAAGTGTGTGTCTTACGATGATATAACTTCGTAGATCCATTCAGTGGTATATTTGGATACCGTCTACTATACGTGTTGCGAATGGACTTAATGAGAACGAAGTAATAAAATTAAAATCCATGCATGATGTGAAAGTGATTCGCCCATCTTAAGGCCTATGAAGTCACACCTGCCGAATTTTGTGTGGAATCATGATATAATTTTGTATGTCCACTTAGCGGATATGTGCATATTGTCTTCGAAATGTATTGCAAATAGTTAGTGGCACAAAAGTAATAAATTTAAACGCCATGCAAGATGCGGAAAAGTTTCATGCATCTCATTGGTTTTGACGTCATATCTCCTGAAGTATGATACATAGGTGGTTCTGGCCCCCCACAGCGATTGTGGCCTGACAGTGACGTATATGTGTATGACGTTTGGTTGAAATCGGTACAGTACTTTCGCGGGAGATGTGGAATACCCACACCCACCCACAAACACACACACACACACACATGTATACATACATACATATATACATACATACATATATACACACATACATATATACATACATACATATATGTGGATGTTACTTGGCAATTATATAACAAGCGGATGTTACTTCTTTCCTGATGTTTTGCAAACTATTGTATTATTGAAACTCTTTGTTCTTCAATTAAGTTGTTGTTCATACATTGTGAAGTTTACACAAAGATTTCAATAGCACTCATCAGAATTCAAGGAGCTTGCGCGACTGGAATTAATTTTGATTAACGAGTCAATTCCGCCCCTCCAAATTAGATACTCGCGCATACCATGCCAATCACGTAATTTACTATCAAGTAATATCAGCAGAAGATCAAAACCAATTCATTATATAACTGCATGGCGCAAAAAGGGGCAAATGTCTGTAACTAAAGAAAATCGGAGACCATCCACATAGCATTAAAAGAGATCCGTTAAATTTTTGTTACACGTAAAAGCATGCAAATCTGAAGGCTGTCAGTTCAACCCCATACCTAAGAATTATGATTATAATCAACTTAAATCGCAATGATAGCAGAGATAATGTCGCGGGGAAGGAAAACAAAAGATTGTGTTTTGTTGGCAGAACACTTAGAAGACGCTTATCCGTTTCCTGCTAGAGTACTGCTGTCCTGTATGGGATCCTTACCAGACAGGATTGACGGAGGACGTCGAAAAAGCCCAAAAAGAGAGCAGCTCGTTTTGTCCTATCGTGAAGTAGGGCCAAGCATGTCACGCATATAGTGAGAGAGTTGGCGACGCGGTCGTTTAAACAAAGGCGGTTTTCGGCATGGTAAGATCTTTTCACGAAATTTCAAACATCAACTTTGTCCTCTGAATGTGAACATATTTTACTACCGCCAACCTACACAGAAATGCGAAACGCAATAAAACAAGGAAATCAGAGGTCGAACGGGAAGGTTTAAGTTCAAATGGCTCTGAGCACGATGGGACTTAACTTCTGAGATCATCAGTCCCCTAGAACTTAGAACTACTTAAACCTAACTAACCTAAGGAGATCACACACATCCATGCCCAAGGCAGGATTCGAACCTGCTACCGTATCGGTCGTGAAGGTTAAAGTGTTCACATTTCCCACATGTGTTGTTACAGTGGAACGGTAGGTAAACAGTGTGAAGGTGTTTGGAAGAAGCCTCTACCGAGCACTTAAGTGTGAATTTCAGAGCAGTATCAAAAGTCAGTGAAGGCGCGGTTGGACGATGGAATCCGGGCCCGCTGGCAGAGTGTGGTAACGATCGACAGCCAGCAGGTCAGGCAATGTAAGCATGGCACTCACGGGCGCACAACTGCGACTGCGGTATTGCACGCACGATTTGTTTTGAGTGGTGAAACAACGAGGCAGGATACCACAGCGTTGCTTGGAGTTATTGCGATGTATGAGGCGGGGCACTAGGCCAGAGCCAGGAGGGCCATTTGTAAGTGGCTGAAGTGTGGGACTTTATCCCCGTCATAGTTTCTGTCCCTCTCTCTGACACTGCGCTAGAAGCGAGGAGAATACCGGTATAAATAGACAGGCAATTTTAGCTTGGGACAAAGAGTGTACCAGGTCAGTCAAGCATCGGGACGGACTTATAGGGGCCAGTCTGTCAGCAATGTTATGAACATTCTACCTAAACTGGTACTTTGTTCCTATTTACTTGTTTTGGCTATATTCCGCCTCCGGGGACACAACACCGGGGCGGCAGCCTGGAACTCAAAGATCATACGGTCTGCGTGAAAGAGGGCAGTGACAGCGGTCTGCAGCAGGTCCAGGAGGGGCGTGGTTCCATTCCAGTCTATAGGCCATGTTCGCTTCCCACCTCGCGCACCGGGGCCCGGGCGAGGCGTACGCTGTATCACTCTAAACTGCCCTTTGACGCTCTTGAACCTGCTCGGCCTCCTGACGAAATACGGCGCAGTGGGTCCCGGCTTCAGCTCGGCTATCTGGACTCCCAAGTTCCACCACCAAACCCGCAACAGTTGGGTCAGTAGTGGTGCTAGTTACAACGCTGGTACCAGATTTCCACTCCCACAACTTATGTCGAACAAGTAGCGATGAGGTGTGCCGGTGTAGAGGGTTAGTTGAGGTGATTGTTGGCGTTCGTGATGGGTGGTCGTGCACTTCTTATGTCTTGTCGTTCGGGAGGTGTTCGCCCATACCAGTATAGGGAGGAAAGCAGGACTGTTCACCTGCACACGAGCACGATGTGGATGGGTGAGTGACTTTTGATTCATGGTTTATGTGTCATTCTTTCGTTAACTAAGATAGTCTTTTTAAAGGTATCTTTTGTAAGGCCGAAGGAGCCTGTAGATTTATCTGGATTCAGGAGAAATGGGGAAAATGATAACATAGCGCCTAAGAGATGTAATTTTTGTAACTTGTCAAGCCACGGATTACCATGTACAAAATGGGTGCTAAAGAATTGTTTTATTTGTAAGAGATTTGGTCATTTGGTGCGCAATTGTTCAGAATGTAGATGGACGATGATTCGCCTCAAGAACGAAGTTTAAGGAGTAGCAGAGTGAAAATAATGGCTACAGTGGAATTATAAGCAAGAAAAGTGAAAACACGGCAGCAGCTGAGGCTGCGTCAGTGACTACAGCGGAAGCTGTAGCCGCTCTAACAGAGCAAATTTGGGTATTGTCGGAGGCAAGGATAAGTGATAAAGAAAAATATGAAGAATTAGCAAGGATATTTGAGGCACTGCGAGTAGGAGAAGGGATGTCAGTTGAAAGTAAGTCAGAGGTCGTGGAGTGTCATAGACGGTTTGATCCGGCAATCATGGCAATGATTAACCCCTTTTCCGGTAAAGCAATGGAGGATTTGTCGGTATTCCTTAATTACATTATCACAATGGCTGAGGTCAGTGGGTTGTCGGACGTTGTAATGTTGAGAGTGGCGATGTTACAATTGTTAGGGGATATCAAGTCTTACATATTGTAACATGAAACTTTGAACAATGTGGTGATGTTTCCAGAGCTTGAGGGTGGGTTACGCCAGAGGTTCCAAAAACTCGTGACAAATTGTGTGCATTAGTTACTAGGAGAAATGAGACTGTGGAGGTTTTCTCAGATAGGATTCGAAAAGTGACTGCACAGTCGTTCGAACTCACAGAATAGGGGAGATTATTATTATTATTACTATTTTTGGTTTTTGTTTCTGTTCACAGAATTCGATAGAGGCAGAGTGAATTGTTTGGAATTTTTGAGGATGTCGTACGATGTTGTAGTAACTTTTAGTGGAAGAGAGGTGGTATAGGCATGTTTTGCTCCTTTTCTCCCAGGGACGAGTGATGATTTGCCCTAATCGACCAGTTTGGTAGTAGTACAACCGAAGTCGGATTGTTCCTGGGGATCACGAATGGCTCAGATTGTGAGAAAGAGGTGCCATTGACACATTCCTACTTCCAGAGGTGGGGAGGCATTAGTTATATTCGGTATTTACGCCGATATGGGTGTTGGTCACTTGTTATACCAATCAGAGAGGGGATAAAATAAGGAGGTTGCGACTGCAGGAGGGTGGAATAATTGCTTATTAATGGTACGGTTTGTGAGATTGTGGGGGATGAGTTCAGTCTTCCAGTATCACGTACGGGTGAAACAGCTTTAACTTTGTCACAGGGATCGTTGTTTTATCCGGAAGGGGTTTTAGAGATATAACCAGCGCAGAATCTGACATATTTCAACTCCACGTTAAACCTAGAGATTTGAAAACTTTTCATTCATTTATTAATGCACAGGAAGGATCTATCACGGTTAATAAAGTACTGGAACACCTTGGAACGTTACAAGAGCATCGGAGCTACAGGATAATGACAGTGAGCATTTCAGCCACAGGGTGTGCCGTTTTTCTATTTTTCTTGAATATAGCTTTGTGGAGAATGTGGAAACGTGCACCAGTGGAGGAGGTGCCAACACATGAGTTGCCGGCGGCATGGGTAACCAGTGTAAACAGTGTACAAGTGTAGAGTTACTGTTTCAATACTCTCGTTAGTTTTAGTCTGTAGAATGTAAGTTTTGTGAACAGGGTATGTTTACTCAACCACAGTCATGTGTGTTTTATCTCCATTCGGGACGAATCTTGTTGAAAGGAGGGAGGTGTGCTCTGCTAGTGTCAGTCCCAGTCGAGAGAAAGAGAAGTTTTATCAAAAGTTAATGAAGGCGCGGTTGGACGGTGGAATCTGGGACCGCTGGCAGAGTGTGCTAACAGTCGGCAGCCAGTAGGTAAGGCAATGTAAATGTGGCACTCGCGGGCGCAGAGCTGCAATGGTGGTATTGCACGCACGATTTGTTTTCAGTGGTGCAACAACGAGGCAGCAAACCACAGCGTTGCTTGACGCTATTGCAATGTATGAGGCGGGGCACTAGGCCAGAGTCGGGAAGGCCATTTGTAAGTGGCTGACGTGTGGGAATCTATCTCTGCCATAGTTTCTATCTCTCTCTCTGACACTAAATCAGTAGCGAGAGGAAAACCAGTATAAATAGACAGGCAATTTTAGCTTGAGACAGACAGTGTGCAAGGTCAGTCGAGCATCGGGAAGGACCTGTGCTGGTATACACTAATAGGGACCAGTCTGTCAGCAATGTTATGAGCATTCTACAAAAACTTGTACTTTGTTTCTATGTACCTGATCGGGCTATATTCTGCCTCTGGGGACACAACACCGGGGCGGAACAGAATGGCAGCCTGGAACTTGGAGATCACACAGTCTGCCTGAAAGAGGGCAGTGACAGTGGTCTGCAGTGGGTCCAGGAGGGGCTCGGTTCCACTTCAGTCTACAGGCCACGTTCGCTTGCCACATGGCGTACTGGAGCTTGGGTGAGACGTACGCTGCGGGAGGAGCAACAGCGCTGCCAGAGCGCCAGGGATGACAGCAGGTGTTGCCATCCGGCAAGCACTGCACCCAGGAGGGCGTGGATTCGAGTGCGGTCCTATCCTGGGAGCAGCGGCGGCCCAAGGGCCACAGGTGACCAGTACATCCGCCTTCGTCTCATGACCAGACAGAACAGGCCAAACGGGCAGAGGGTGGCGAGGTTCAGGGACTGTAGCAGTCTCCGGAATTGTGGGTAGCTATGCGGCGCAAGACGCGACGCATCGGCAGCAGCGACTGGGCACTGCGAGGCTGACTTCCAGCTGAGCAGCCTTGATGACAACAACCGCAACGTCTGCATACCAGGACTTTCTGAGTCGGCTAGACTCGCAGAACAGTTCTGTGGGTGGCACGCCAACACTATGCTGCACCCATCGAATACTGTAAATTAGCTGAATAAAGCAATGCTACCAAATACCGCTGTATCACTCTAAACTGCCCCTTGAAGCTCTTGAACTTGCTCAACCTACTAACGAAACTGGCGTGGTGGGTCCCGGCTTCAGTTCGGCCATCTGGATTCCTGGGTTTGGACACCAAATCCGCAACAGTGGTCATGTAGATGTAGATCACTTTGCTGCATGCCACATGGGACTTAAGACACGCACCCACCAGAACAGTCTTGTGTCTGCCATCAGTAGGTCATAATAACGCCTTAGTCACAGGCAGTTATCAGCGACAATCTATCACATCACTCAGACAGTACATGAGATTATCTGACTTACCGACATTTGTATGAGTGATGTTTCTGTGAAGTTTTGTTCATTTAACCCTCCTCTGTCTAAGTGAGCAGATATTGTCAGCATCAAAATGAAATAAGCCAACATAAAGTTTATAAGCAGCCAAGATTGACCACCATCTGATATAGGTTCTACCTTAGCTAAACTCCAAGGTATTCTCTTCTGCACGATGGTCTTCTAATCCTACTAATAATATTTTGGACATCCGTGACACTAAGAGAAGTCCCTTTAGTAATGAATCTCCCATTAAAATTCAAGTGTCTTACGTCAGTTCCTCTACTATAAACTTTTACGTCCGGCGCAGCTTTCTGAAACCTACTATGATGACTTGCTGTACCCAGGTGCTCTGTTACCTTACCTGAGGACTACCGTTGTCTCTGATATCCGCGTGCTGGCACGGATTCTGATTTCAGAACTTGATTAAAATCGAAACATCTTGTGAACCATAACTCACATCACCACTTGGTTCTCACCAGACGCTCTTAAATAAATGGCCACAGACATACTACTTCGTTTCCAACATCTTTCTACTGTTGCTCATTTGTCATAATTCCAGCAGCAAGTACAGTGAAAATGAGTGAGATCAATGACAGAACCTACCACTTTCACGTGTAAGTGTGAGAATTATTTGTTGTTTTTAAATCTCAGTTTTTTAAATTCTTCTTTCAAGTTCATCCCAAACGTATTTGTACTGAACCGATGACAAACCGTGACGTATAGGGTATTTCACTAGTTACAAAGGGTGAATGAAATAATAGGGCAATAAAAATAAAGTATTCGTTTGGATGGGATACAAACACGCACTGCATCAGATCCAATGAATTCTTTAAAAACGGCGCTTGAGAAACACTCAGTGTACGCACGTTTATTAAAGAGCATATTCAATGATATACTTTCCATTAGGCTTTTGTCAAGATAATAAGTATATGACGACTGGTGGGGACTCAGTATCAGGAAAATTTCCGAAGTAATTAAGCTTCGTGTTCATGGAAGGTAACTATATCAACTTCACTTGATGACCTGATTTTACCATTTAACTCTGGTTTCGACTGAACAAGTGAACAAGTGTGAAAGAATTCATGACGCAGTTGTCTGAAACCATAATATCGCAGAAAAAATAGTAGAAAGTAACAATGAAGTAATAAAACAGGTGGACGACGGCGTAAAACCGAAAATGCAGACAAGATATTTTCTGTACCATCCAAAATGTTCTCCGTTTAATAATCGTTGATAACTTAAACTGTACTTTTGATTCTGAAAATAACTATCAGCTATCGCACATGAGTTTTCAATTAATTAAGCTGGGAAAGCGAAATAGGATTCGTGTTAATGGAAAGTATACGAACTTCACTTGACTAACTCATTTTACTGTTTTCTTCCATTTTCCATCACATTCAACTGACCTAGTGTGAAAGTACCCCGGACTAAATTATGTGTAACCAACATAGTACAAAGTAACAACGAAGTAATGAAACAACTGGATCAGATGTTTGACTGTCTGGACAACAAATGAAATAACATGAGAGTAAACAAGGCCTGCTGCTTTTTGGTAAAAGGGTGCGTAATGTAACATTCAAAGCAGTATTAATATATAAATTAATATATCAATAATCAATACATACTGATTCGAATTATACCTTTCGCACCAGAGAGAGACAGAGAGAGAGAGAGAGAGAGAGAGAGAGAGAGAGAGAGAGAGAGAAAGAAAGAGAGTTCAGTTTCCGAGAATTGTAAATGAGTGTGCAGGTGTGACTTTTGCAAAGGTGGTTCCCATATGCTCGAGCTGCTAAGGGGGAAAACGTAGAAACATTGAAAGAAGTTGCAATGCGGACCGCAGATCTGCAGCTTTAACGATGTGTGACACCTAGCATTTTCATTCAATCAATTAATATTTTTCCACGTGTTTCTATAAGATTCCTTTTAAGATTTAAATCGACCAGATTCAAATCATAATTGATGACTGCGTCAACACTGAGACATGTAACTGAATATTTGGAGGTGCATTGCTACATGTTTTGAAGATAACTTGAGAAAGCGTCGCTTATTGCTTTCAGTGATTTGAATCGAACTGATATGATTTAAGGTTTTAGAAACCAAAATTGAAACTTTTTCATAAACATGATGCCTTTACATACCTATTAGTTAACATGTTTTGGGACGCTAAAATTACCGTGAAATGCTCGATTACAGTTTGTCAGAGCAAATAAGAGCGTCACTTACCCGTTACTTTCATCTGGGACGATTCTGCACGTACAACTCGGTATGCACTTCTCTCTCCGGTCATCCCCAATTTCTGTGCCAGGTTCGTAGGTTTTCCCTCTGTAGTAGCACTTCGTCTTGTCCGGCGACAGAAGAGAACCTGGAAAAACAACAAATTTCTGCCACTGTTACGTACGGCGTAGCACTAGGTGATAGTTGTGGAGCACAATTACGTTTTTCAAATTGCAGCTTCTTCTGTCTTCGAGAGGTCGATGCTACTGTGGCTGATTTGTATACTACTTGGTGCACATATTGACTCAACAATCTAACAGTGTAACGTGTTCGCTTAACGCTTTCACGGAGATGCGTATTTTTTTGAGTGGAAGAATCCATGGCGTAGTTGAGCGCTCTAACTGAACAAAATTTTCAGCCTTCCATATCGCAATCGATAAAAACGGCACGGTATAAGATCATTTTTCTCTCCGTCTGCATGTTTGTTGCTCAGACTGTTCAGATCCCTTTTTCTCAACTACGGCTAGAGCTATCTACACTCCTGGAAATTGAAATAAGAACACCGTGAATTCATTGTCCCAGGAAGAGGAAACTTTATTGACACATTCCTGGGGTCAGATACATCACATGATCACACTGACAGAACCACAGGCACATACACACAGGCAACAGAGCATGCACAATGTCGGCACTTGTACAGTGTATATCCACCTTTCGCAGCAATGCAGGCTGCTATTCTTCCATGGAGACGATCGTAGAGATGCTGGATGTAGTCCTGTGGAACGGCTTGCTATGCCATTTCCACCTGGCGCCTCAGTTGGACCAGCGTTCGTGCTGGACGTGCAGACCGTGTGAGACGACGCTTCATCCAGTCCCAAATGTGCTCAATGGGGGACAGATCCGGAGATCTTGCTGGCCAGGGTAGCTGACTTACACCTTCTAGAGCACGTTGGGTGGCACGGGATACATGCGGACGTGCATTGTCCTGTTGGAACAGCAAGTTCCCTTGCCGGTCTAGGAATGGTAGAACGATGGGTTCGATGAGGGTTTAGATGTACCGTGCACTATTCAGTCTCCCCTCGACGATCACCAGAGGTGTACGGCCAGTGTAGGAGATCGCTCCCCACACCATGATGCCGGGTGTTGGCCCTGTGTGCCTCGGTCGTATGCAGTCCTGATTGTGGCGCTCACCTGCACGGCGCCAAACACGCATACGACCATCATTGGCACCAAGGCAGAAGCGACTCTCATCGCTGAAGACGACATGTCTCCATTCGTCCCTCCATTCACGCCTGTCGCGACACCACTGGAGGCGGGCTGCACGATGTTGGGGCGTGAGCAGAAGACGGCCTAACGGTGTGCGGGACCGTACCCCAGCTTCATGGAGACGGTTGCGAATGGTCCTCGCCGATACCCCAGGAGCAACAGCGTCCCTAATTTTCTGGGAAGTTGCGGTGCGGTCCCCTACGGCACTGCGTAGGATCCTACGGTCTTGGCGTGCATCCGTGCGTCGCTCCGTTCCGGTCCCAGGTCGACGGGCACGTGCACCTTCCGCCGACCACTGGTGACAACATCGATGTACTGTGGAGACCTCACGCCCCACGTGTTGAGCAATTCGGCGGTACGTCCACCCGGCCTCCCGCGTGCCCACTATACGCCCTCGCTCAAAGTCCGTCAACTGCACATACGGTTCACGTCCACGCTGTCGCGGCATGCTACCAGTGTTAAAGACTGCGATGGAGCTCCGTATGCCACGGCAAATTGGCTGACACTGACGGCGGCGGTGCACAAATGCTGCGCAGATAGCGCCATTCGACGGCCAACACCGCGGTTCCTAGTGTGTCCGCTGTGCCGTGCGTGTGATCATTGCTTGTACAGCCCTCTCGCAGTGTCCGGAGCAAGTATGGTGTGTCTGACACTCAGGTGTCAATGTGTTCTTTTTTCCATTTCCAGGAGTGTAGAATTAAAAGTAATTTGATATTTGTAATTTACGCAAAGCATGACAGCTCAGCCATATATTATTTAGAGTGCTGCGCATTCCAAAGTTAAGCTTCATCGTTACAACCTTTTTAAATGAAGTTAACATGTTTTCAAGGACAGTTGAAGGAATTTTTACTCATGGTTTCTCGGCGTCAGAATCAGCTAGCTGCTCATCAGAAAACTTATTTTATTGACTTAGAATTAAGTTATGGCTTACACCTTGACAAACGGGAATCAGAACAAGACCAGGAAAATCAGAAAGGCAGTTTTTAGCTATGTGTGTGGCTGATTAACTGAACATTGAATTTGTGTTATACCACTACGTTGGAACCAGGCTTGTATCTTCGCACAATGAAGGCACCCTAATGAAGGTTAGAAAACAGTTTGTTCTTCTTCTTAAGCATATCGCACACAACCCTAGCTTATGCTTTGGGTACCCGAATTAAGAGTCGAAGCCTTCACTTTCAAATGCGATACTCACTGCAGTCGAAGCGAGTAGCACAGCATTCGCTGGAGCCATCACTGCGTACGCAGCCCAGCTCCTCGTAGTACCGTATGGTCCGGAAGTTGGGACAGTCCTCCACTCTACATCTCCTAGCACTGGTATCTGTAACAGTAAACATAATGTACATTAATTCGCATGAATGGCTACTTTCCTCAGTAAACGCTCACGAGGAGTCGAAATGAAGGCTCCGTAATAGTATGTGATATAGAAAAGGATAACGTAGATTAGAATGTATTGACGGCGTGTTGCTCTTGAAACTCTTCCGAAGCTCTCTACAGTGCGACCATTTACCTTTAAATATGCTTCAAAGTTTCAGGTTTCGTAAAACTGCGAAATTTGAAATGTCTGCTCCTACATTTTTTGAGTTGAGAATTCAAAACACTCGCTGAGTAGGTGTTTTAAGAACTGTTTGGGGAAGTTTGCTGCTACGATCAGCATGGATTCAGAAAATATCGTTCTTGCGCAACACAACAGGCTATTTGTTCTCATGGTGTCATGAACGTTGTCGGCAGAGCTCTCAGACTGGTTCTATATTATATTTTCTGGCAGATCAAAAGTAAGTGTTGTACCGAGGCTCGAATTCGGGAACTTTCCCTTTCGCCCAAGTGCTCTACCAACTTACTACCCAACCACGACTCCGGACTCGTCCTCACAGCTCTGCTTCAGCCAGTACCTTTTCTCCTACCCTCCAGAATTCACAGAAGTTCTGCTCAGGAACTTGCGGAAATATTAAACCTGAAAGAAAGGATACTGCGAAGACATTGCTTAGCCACAGTCTGGGGGATGTATCCAGAATGAAATTTTCACTCTGCACCGGTGTGCTGATATGAACCTCCCTTGCAGATTAAACATCTCCTGCAAGTTTCGCAGGAGAACTCCTGTGAAGTTTGGATAGTAGGAGACAAGGTGCAGTGGAAAGTAAAGGTATGAGGAGGGGGTGAGTACGTCGTGCTTGGGTAGCTCAGCTGATAGAGGACTTGCCCTTGAAAAGTAAAGATCCCGAGTTCAAGTCTCGGTCCAACACACGATTTTAATCTGGCAGAAAGTTTCATATCAAAGCACGCTCCACTGCAGAGTGAAAATTCCATTCTGATACAAAATTTCTCAATTTAGAAAAGGCTGTTAACACCGTTGATGCAAGCATCTTCTAATCAGATTTCGTGGGTGTGGAATATCTTCTCAGTTGTGCGACTTGATTCGCGATTTCCCTTTGGAAACGTCATAGTAGTAACTGACGGAGAGAAGAACAAGGGATATCTTGCGTTCCACAAAGATGTGTTAGTAGCTATCTGCTGTTCGTAATCTACATTTGGGAGAAAATCTGAGCACATATCTTGGATTACTTGCATATGACTCTGTGATTTGCCGTCTCGTAACGTCGTAAGAAGATCAATACCAATTGCAATATAATTCAAACAAAATATCTGCATGGCACGGAAAGTGGTAATTGACTTTAATTAATGGAAAGTATGAGGCCATCCACATGAGTACTAAAAGTAATCCGTTAAATGCCGGTTACACGAGAAATCACGAAAAACTAAAAGCTGCCAGTTCATCTAAATACCTGGGAAGGAAAATTACAAACAACTGAAATTGAAAGTACTACACAGATAATGTCATGGGGAAGACGAACCAAAGACTGCGTTTTAATGGTAGTACGCTTCGAATATGGAATATATCCACAAAAGAACTGCCTACAGTACACTAGTCCACCACTGCTGGGGTACTTCTGTGCGGTATGGGATCTTAACCAGATATATTGAAGGAAGATATCGGAAAAGTCTATAGAAGAGGAACGCGTTTCGTGTTAACGCCAGACAGGGGAGAGAGAGAGACAGAGACAGATAGAGGGAGAGGGAGAGAGAGAGAGAGAGAGAGAGAAAGAGAGAGAGAGAGAGAGAAGAGTCACTGATGTAACACGCGAATTGGGGTGGCAATTATTAAAACAAAGGCGTTCTTCCATGCAGCTAGAACTTTACCTGAAATTTCAATCTCCAACTTTTTCCCACAGGTGCGAAAATATTTTGTTGGTTCACTTACATAAGGTGTACTGATCGTCATAGTGAAATAAGAGAAATCAGAGCTCCCTCGGAAAAGTTTAAGCATTTCTTTTTATCGCACGCTGTTCGAGAGTACAACGCTAGAGAAATACTGTAAAAATGTTTCGACAGAACCTTTGCCAGGTACTAAAGTGTAAACTGCAGACGAGTCATGTAGATGTAGATGCAGATGACTGAGTGTCAGTATAGGATCTCGTAGGTTCCATAAGGAAATTCTCAGCGATCGGAAAAGTTGCTAAAGCAAGCCACCAATGCTGTAACAAGCAAATATTTGTTACTCGCGTGGGTGTGTGTAATAGATTTACGTCGTCAACAACACCAATCGTAACAGAAAGGAACTAGTACGAAACGCCGACTGTTCTTTGCGTGGTTTTATCTGTAGTACTGTGCGGAATCACGGTTCAGTTACGACTTCTTCACTACTTCGTCGTGTCAAGCACTATTCGACGCGAGAAGGTTCCCATCAGAGCGGAAGTGGCCGTGCGGCGCTCACGTTAATGTTTCCGGTACGGAGTGGTATCCAGCGTACTGTACAGGACTACCGATGACGTCGTATCACCATCAACGTAAGTCGTAGCCCAACATCGCGGTAACCCATGAAAGTGCTAGGATCATCTTGTCTCAGTTCGTGAGAACCGCAAGGCGCTCACACTCTCCACGTACTGTGTTTAGACTCACCTTTCCTCCCACATCAATGAGGCTTGTACGCTAAATAATGCAGATGAAAGGAAAGTGTGGGTACACGACATAAGTTAAGGAAAGCGTGTCCGTTCACCAGTCCAGCTATTGAGGTTGTCAAACCACGTGTACATTTCACTCTTATTTATAGTTTCCGATATCATTGCTTTTCTAACAACAAATCTTCTTCAGCTGGGCTATCGTGAGGGTATGTTGCCATAAGGAACACAAGCAACAGGAGGAAACCATTTACTGATGTATCGTTTTCTTCAAACGTCAAAAAAATTCTGTCCTAACAGGAAACAATAAGGTGCACGTCCATCACATCTCTGAGGATGTGATCTAAATAGCTGCTTAGATTCTCAAGGCATTTGTGGAAACAAAGTGCTTATTTGTAACACACTCCAGCCTCTGTTTAGACACATGACCAACTGTTCTAATGGTTCGATCTGTATTCGAAAAGGGTGAAGATCGAATCCCGCTTACGTCGAACGTTATGTCAGACGAACGCTGTATTGTTCCTGCAACATGAATGCAGTTGTTTCCTTCCCTCTTTCATGTCCGCTGATTTCGTCTCTGAAGGTGACGATATTGATGAGGCGTGTGCCTCTAAGATTACTGGGTACGCTCGCTGCTTTACGGAATTACTTTTAAAGTGCGGCACTCGTTTTTCAACGTCTTGTTTGTTTCAGCTGTTTGTCACTGAGAAATATACAGGCACTTCAGAGAGACTATTGCGATATTGATTCCACTACATTTTGAGCTTACTTGCTGCCGCAAATGCTATTTATCGATAATAGTTATTGAAGTTTTTCTTAGTTGGTTTCTAGCATAAATCTCGCCATAGTTACATAACACGCGGATAGTAATCGCCCGCTGCAGTATCTAACATTTCAAGGTTTACGTCTTTTTTTTTTTTTTTTTTTTTTTCAAGCGTGTTTCACCCTGTAGGAAGATCAGCGAGACTATCTGCCATTTTCCCGTCCAATTACATGACGTCCATGTGACGGTTATATGACCTTCTCATTTATCGCCACAAGCGATGTGTAGACTTGGTGTAGATCGTGTATACCTTTCACTGCTAGTTTTTCTGTCTTAACTAATGTGTTCTTTACTCTAGCTGTACATGAATCTTGTTGAAATATGTGGTGAAATAGGCGCTGGAAACATCCAAACCAAACCAAGGGTGGTGGGTGACCCAAAGCTAAACTGAGTGCAGCGAAAAAAATGTGGAAAAAGGACGATAAAGTGTAAAAGTTGTTTCCTTCCAGTACCTATACGAACCTGAGGATGATTTGTCAACCGAAATTGGTTGTGTAGATAAAGAATTTTACTATCAGCTCAAGACGATAATATGACATTTTTGGAATTATTCTTGTCTCCTCTATGCCGTCTACACGATTGATATATCCCTGCCACAAGCGCCAATCCAATTGCTGCAGTATGGGGCGGATACTTCTTCCCTCATCCAAACAACTACAGCCATATCCTTTCCTTACTTCAGTACCTTAATATTTCTCTGAACCTCCTGACCACCTAACTACAACAACCAAACGTTCTCTCCTCCCTTTCTCCAGCATACACCTATCGAGCAGACATTTTCTAGCCCTGAATCATCTCTGTGTTACAATTGAGCTTTTGAGTTTTCACCCGAGTTGTTGATTCAGTTTTTCTCATGACATTTGAACGAACGTCTTCAGATGCTGCGAGCTGTGCTGTTATAATGCCCTGAACAACCTGTCTCACTGTCCGAAATGACAGCTTTAATTAAGCACGTGGAGGAAACCTCAGTCGCTTTACCTCCCCCTTCCTACTTCCCTCATGTTCCCAAATATAGCCGCACTGCTTTTCATCCTCTCTCTTCTACCCCTCCGGTACGTGGTGTCAGAAGGTTGTGTGTTCCGTAACTTCATATGTGGCACAGTACTCACCCGCAGTAGCCGTTACGACCGCCAGCAGCAGCAGCAGCAGCAGGGAGGCGGCAGACACACAGCGGGCGCCGTCCATGTTGGTGTGGAGTCGCTACTGGAGTGGACGCTAGGTGCTGCCCGCGCTGTATATATACAGCCAGGTAGGCCAGGCGTGAAATGCTTAAAGCCTACACTACCAGCAGCAGGCGTCACTGTGCGACTGTTGGCGGGGATGGAAGGGGGGGGGGAGAGGCGTGAGTGAGGGGGGAGGGGGAGGGGGACGAGTCGAGGTCACTTGTTCCGCGACCTCGCCTCCTCCTCTAATTGTACGCCGACAGTCGCAAATCTTGTTATTTTTCCCGATGTTGAGCGCAGTCCTCATGTCTACACAAGACGTATCGGAATTTGACACTGTGTGTTTCGGATGCAGTGGCCACAAAGTAATATAATACACATTTCTACCATTATCACTTCGAGGCAGCGGTAGATATCGGTGATGTTCGCAGAGCATCGATGTCGATTTCATTCTTATTGTCGACATCTAAGGATATCTCGCTCATAATAACCTGTTCCAAAACATCCTTCTTTATAACATCAGTCTTATGTGACGAATGTTTAGAACCGCATACACAGCAACATACAAATACTTCTCATTTTTTATTTATTGATCAGTAAATGCAGCAATATTAACTTTACATAAGCCACAACTATTAACTGGCCGACAGCAAAAATAACGTTTTTGGGATATGTTTCCCCTTCTATGCAGTGTTTTAATTATATAAATCATGTATTCCTTATTCAAAACGTCTTTCAAAATCTGGGGATGCGGCTATATAGCTATATTCTTCAGCGTAATTTTTGTAGCTTTGCGTAGTTTGTACAGTTGATGTTATTCCATACTCCCAGTAGATATTTTTTATGATCTAGAAAGCGATATTTTATGCCGTAATAACTGATCTGTGATGGTAAGTCCGTTCCGGTTGGAGTTTGCACTTTACTCATTTGTTCTGATATTCTCCATCAAAATTCATCTCTCTGTTTTACAGCAATGTTTTGGTATCACCCCCCCCCCCCACCTCCCCCCGTGACAGTTGTTTCAACACATGCTAGTTAGCAAGTCCTTCATGGTTTTCCTCATCTTCAAATATGCGTAAAGTATCTAACAAATTCTTGAATAAATAATGAAACAACTTTGATGTGGTTAATACGTTTATAGATTCAATGTTAGTGAGCACCTTTTTAAATTTCTGTTGTGACGTCATCCTACATATACTCTCCAATAGTCTGTATAGATTGCATGGAATTTCTTTACATATTCAACAACCTAGTAAATGTAGTTACTTCGTTGCTTGTAAAGTACATTTTACGCAACTTTCATGAGTTGCACTTCTACAGCGAACAGAATGTCACAACGACCTGCCAGACCGACAATACAGGGGATTGTGAGAAAATATGGAAACGCCAAAAGAAATGTATGCTTCATAGCAGATGAAGACACTAGCCAAGACTGTTGTATTTGACCGCGGACGGTACCTCTGCAGTGCCCTGAACACTTTGAAAGAGTCAGTTGTGGTCAGAGCAGCGTTCTGAGCAGTTGCCAGTGCATATTGTCCGAGTTACATGAATTAGAACATATGAAATGGTTGTTGACCATATGGTGGGTGCATATGTAACAGACGGGGCCAAAGTGTCAGGTGTTACAAGAGGCATTGTATCAAAAATTTATATCACAGATAGGTAAAGCGGAAAAATATCTTCAATTAACTCACAATGCGGACAAAAGTATGGGTTTAGTCATCGGACAGCTGTTCATCGAAGAGTCCCTGCAGAACTGAATGTCGAACTCGCGAACTCTGTAAGTAGCCTGTTCAGGTTTTCTTATTGGTAACGCCACATAGCGCTCTGTATGAAAATCACTGGCTGTGCTGTGTGCAGTCTGTGGCTAGTTTGCTTTGTTGTCTGCCATTGTAGTGTTGGGTAGCTGGATGATAACAGCGCGTAGCGTTGTGCGGTTGTAGGTGAGCCACCAGGTGTGGTGGATGTGGGGAGAGAGATGGCGGATTTTTGAGAGCGGATGATCTGGACAGAGTAAATTTGTAAGACTGGATGTCATGAATTGCTATATATATTATGACCTTTGAACACTATTAAACTGGCAGTAGTGGCACTCGCTGTATTGCAGTAGTTCGAGTAATGAAGATTTTTGTGAGGTAAGTAATTTGTGAAACATATAGGTTAATGTTAGTCAGGGCCATTCTTTTGTACAGGTTTTTGAAAGTCAGATTGCGTTGTACTAAAAAAAATTGTGTGTCAGTTTAAGCACAGTCATGTATAATTGTTCAAAGTGGACGTTTCACATGGCGACCCAGCCAGGATACCTCACTGGAATCTTCTGATTTTTTTCTTGTAGTATGTGTAATTAGTGTAGATTTTGTTTATTGCTATTGTAGAGAAAATCTCCTTTGTAGTTACAATCTTTCATTGTTGTACAGTAAAACAGTTGTGGCATGCATGTAGATTTGCACCAAGTATTTCACAGCTGTGCTTACGATTAACTAGATATTATTTTCAGTGCTATGTTAATGTGTTTCCTTATTTTTGCTCTTCAAATTGTGCTTTTCTGTGTTATTGTGTGAAATATTGTGACAATTATGGCGTGTGAAAAACGTAATACTATGCTCCAAAGTAAACTGAGAAATAATAGTGAAGACGAGCATAGCTTATCTGCACCACTGTGTAATGAATTAACAGACATTCAAAATGGTAATATGGTAATTGTGCATAGGGAAATGGAACGGGCAGGAAATAGTGGTGTAGACAGTGAAACAATTAGTGAACAGGGAAGCATTATCAAGCGATCGGTTGGCAACACCTCGCCTTAGGAATCCGAAATGACTGGACACAATCTCACAAATACTGCAGATTCAGCTTTTGGGTCCGCACCGTTTTCTCAAATAAGTCAAGACACATTTTCTGCTTGTCAAAATGTTTATGTTGCCGGTGCAACTTCACTGCCGAAAAGCAATGAGGAACATATTTCAGACACCAGTGCATTGTTATTACAGTTAATGCAACAAATGGGACAAAGGCTATAAAAGTTAGACACAATGGAACAAAATCTTCAAAAGTTAGATACAATGGAACAACACCAGAGACACACACAGCAACAGTTAGATGCAATGGAACAAAAGCTTGTAAAGTTAGACTCAGTGGAACATACGCTTGAACAAACACGTGAAGATTTAAGTACTGAGTTACATAAAATCAAATCGAAATGTCAAAAATTTCTTCGCGGCATGAAAATACATTACAGAATCACGAAGCAGCCATAAAGGAACTGCAAAGTATTGTTCATGAAAATCATAAGACCTTGCAAGCTAAAATTGACTCAGTTGCATCTACCAATTCGGCTACGCTACTTGCAAAAACTCAGGAAAACTTAAGGGACACAGTAGATACGATTTCAACACCAATGGACACTCTGAAACTTGGTTCAGAAAAACACACTGAGTAAATAAGTACACTATCGGATGAAGTAGACGAACTTTCGGATCAGTTCACTAACTTATCTACATAGGTAGATGATGATCTGAATGACACAAGACCTGTAGCCATCACTGACACAGAAGATTATGAACAAATTAAGAAATTCAAACAAAATCAGAATCAAATTAATACGCAACACAAAAGAGAAATCCGGGAAGTACAAGATCAGTTGGCACAAGTAATAAAAAAATTTACATATTTCAGTGGATACTCGCGCTCCAACACGGGAAGAGGGACTTAAAAATACGGAAAAGCCACAAAATAATAACACAGGGCATTTCGGAAATTATGAAGAAATTGGCAAGGTTCACCAAATTTTGAGATGGAAGCGCCGACACCACGTAACAATGACCGATATGCTACTCGCCGACGTGATGATTTTGACTATAAGCTGTTCATTACTACACGTAAATTCAAAACATTTAAGAATTCTGGCAACGACATTCATCCACAAGCGTGGCTCCATCATTTCTCTCATTGTTTTCCTCCCAACTGGTCATTAGAGCACAGATTAGGATTTATGTGTAGTTACTTAGAGAATGAACCAGCTGAAAGAATGCGATCGGTCACTCACGATTGTCATAGTGAAGGAGAATTTTATCATGCCTTCCTCTCCGCATATTGGTCTCAAGTTACACAAGACCGAATAAAACATAGCATCATAATGATGAAACATTTCAAACAATCTGAATTTTCCAGTCTTGTGAAATATTTTGAAGACATGTTGCACAAGAATCAGTACCTGTCAAACCCATACAGCCCCTCAGAACTCATCGGCATTTGCTTAATCAAATTGCCTGAACATTTACGACATATTATTGTGGCAGGACGTTGCAAAGAGGACATTGAAGCTTTTCAGGGACTCTTACAAGAATCAGAAATTGACACTGACAATCGCGGAACGCGAAAACAGGAACACATATCCGTCGCAGTTCCGCGATGAAAGAAATAATAACTGGACACGACAAGGCTCTTCTCACAACACAAATCGTGACCAAAGCAGACACCACCCGTATGACAACCACTGGCAGAGTAGTAATAATTACAGGGGAAGATCACCTCTCCGCAGTAATAAATATGACAGAGATAATCATAGAAACAGACAATGTGGGAAACAAAACAATCATTATCAAGGGAGACAGAATAACTTCAGATGCAAGAGTTCAGCGCGCAGTTATGATTCAGGAAGAAATTCTCCACCACATGACCGAAAAGAAAGAAATTATGGAATCTACCGACATGACGACAGACGTTATGATCGTAACGACAGACCTGAATTGCAGCAGAGCTGGCGGGATTCAAACAGGGCAGGGCCCTCTCGTCAAGGTGAATTTGTAGAAGTTAGGTCTCCAAATCCCAATAACGACGCGCGCCAACAAAGAGACAATAGGCAATGACTCATGCCGCAGGCAGCCACAAAACGTACTTATGAAAAGGACGACGCAGCTGCCGTAGCTAGTAATTACGTAAAAATGGAAGACATTAGGGGCATCTTACTTCAGGAACACGACGTAAAACATAACAACATTGCATATCCTGTGATTCACATTACAGTAAATGACGTAAAATTTACGGCAGTACTTGACTCTGGCAGTCCCATTTCAGTAATTAGTGAAACAACCTTGAGCAAATGCAACAAATCGAACGATTGCCCCACACTTCTGTAAGATTAAATTAGAAGGTGCAATCTTTGGAAAAAGTGTAGATGTACGCCAACAAACCAACTTAGAATTCTGTTGTCAAAGCCACATCTTCTCTATGAACATTCTTATTGTTCCACTATTGTCGACGGAAATTATATTGGGAGTAGACTTTTTGAATGAACACAAAGCAATCTTAAACTTTCATGATGCTGAAATAAGTTTAGAGAAAGACGGTAAGTCAATAGCTTTGAAATTTGAAGATTGGCTCTGAAGTCATGACGAAGAAATTAATCGGCTTTACCTCCTGTTAGACAACAGTTCGGAATGTTCGACGGAACTTGACTCTAAAAATCACTCTGCAAGTACTGACATCTATTATATCGACGGCGCATTTGATACTAATGAGTTAATTCAGAATAAAATTAAACAATTGAGAATTGTAATGACACTGATAGGCAAGACCTTTTTGGAATACGAAACGTCCCCTTACAACAATTATACAAGACTGCTTAAACTGACACACAATATTTTTTAGCGCAACACAATCTGACTTCCAATAATCACTACAAGAGAATGGCCCTGACTAAATTAACCTATACCTTTCACAAATCACATACCTCACAAAAATCTTCGTTACTCGAAATACTGCAATACAGCGAGCGCCACTTCTGCCAGCTAAATAAAAGATTCAAACTACTGATGGCACTAACTACTGATAGGCATAGTTAGCAAATGAAAGATTTTGATAGAGAACAAACAACGTATTTACCTTAATAGTGTTGAAAAGTCATAATATCTATATCAGTCCAAGATATACAATATTACAAATATGCTGTGTCTGTGCAGATCATCTGCTCTCAAAGCTCCGCCATCTCACTCCCCAATGTCGAACTCGTGAACTCCGCGAACTCAATCTGCAGCAAAACAACAAAACGGGAGATCTATAAGCAGGAAACTGCAGGGCGAGCTGGAATTCCTAACCATTCATCAGTGGTGGAAACGCCTGTATCAGAAAAACATGGTGCAGAATCCATAAAACATGGATTATAGAGCAATGGACGAAACGCCTTTGGTGGAATGAGTCTTACT
The DNA here is from genome assembly GCF_023897955.1 of Schistocerca gregaria. Classification (NCBI taxonomy): domain Eukaryota; kingdom Metazoa; phylum Arthropoda; class Insecta; order Orthoptera; family Acrididae; genus Schistocerca; species Schistocerca gregaria. The sequence continues at coordinate 785,375,744 of NC_064921.1, read as the reverse complement.
TCACACTGTTTCCAACCTCTGGCCTACTATAAGTCCTAAGAGTGAAACGTGGCGGATATTGGGTGATAATTTGGACAGCGGTATCCTAGTATTTCATGGGCTTCATTGTTCGCTGCAGAGTTGCATTGCTCCCAAAGATTATATGCCATTTTGGCTGATCCGGTCCATACTATGGTAGAATGTGTTCCCCGCCCCCCAGGTGACGTTGTGTGTCAAAACGACAGGGCGTCTGTTCACACAGCCCGCACCGTCCAGGACTGGTTTTATGAGCATCTCCCCTGGTCACCACAGTCACCATATCTCGGTATTATAGAGCCTTTATGCTGAGCTTCGTAGAAAAGGACGCGTGCCCACCGCGCCAGCAGTGCCCCAAGCGGCCAGTAACTTAAACTGTGAGTTCGGCGCGATCGTGAAAGCGAATAGAGGTTGTTTATTTTTATTTCTACAATGGTTTTTACAAGCGGGAGCGTTTGTAGCGCATTAAATTGCAGCAACAACAGGAAGAAGACACCACAGCTGTCTTTTTTTTTTTAGGTTTCCTAAGGACCCTGAGAGGTATATACCATCATGTCACTAAACTGTATCATCAGGATTCACTTGCAAACTACATGTGTATTAATGAGTAATGTTTCATTTTAGAAGCAGAAAATGGCTAGTTAATAGCAGACGAGAAGACCTTATGAAAAAGACCCAGTTTATCGGTATAATAATATTAGGCTATGTTCGCTACGTTTCGAACAAAATCAGTTCATGAACTCAGGAAATAATAAGCTGTGGAATGCAAGTACCCACACTGTTTGACATCCCAAATAAGCCATCTCAACTGACGATGAAGAGAAAACTGCCACAAAGATTCCACTATCCATCTAAAGCTGTAAAACAGTCCTGTGACACAGAAGCAGCCAGTTCAACTCTCCATGTATCAGTGCCAGATTCGTGTGAATCGTCAACACAGACCTGCGATGACGATGAAGTGGTTAGAATAAGTGCAGTTATTCGTGTCTTACAAAAGCGCAATGTTTTGTACGTATTTCATTCACTTCTGTTGTTAGTCACTAAATTTTCCTTCCTTCCTTTGTGTGATGACATTATTTTGTTAACACCTTGTTCAGTGACAGATTATTTCAAAATTATTCAAATATTTGGTTTTACGTGAAATGTAATGTAGCCAGATCATTATGTTTTCAACATATTCCTCCCACTGTTTGGCAGTTGTCTGTCCCACTTAGAATAATATAAAGATGAAGGTCGTACTTGTGGCAACAGGCGACGACAATGAGAAACACAGTAGCCCTACAGAACGATAGACCGGCTGCGGTGGCCGAACGGTTCTAGGCGCTTCAGTACGGAACCGCGCGACTGCTACGGTCGCAGGTTCAAATCCTGTCTCTGGCGTAGATGTGTGTTATGTCCTTAGGTTAGTTAGGTTTTGTAGTTCTAAGTTCTAGGGGCTGTTGACCTCAGATGGTAAGTCCCATAGTGCTCAGAGCCATTTGAACCATTTTTGAACAGAACGATAAATGAGCTGTCGATTGCTTTTGCATGTAGAGGTACATGTCTGTGCTTCTTACGTGTGAATCAGTGTGTTTACATTCTTTTGATATCAACGTGGTAAGCTGCAGTTCTATCGAACGTTACAAGCGTTTCTTCACGAATGTGTTGGAGCTTGCCACTCGATTCACGGTTTTTGTCCATACTTGCGATTATTTTAGAAGCATTTTAGACACGTATATGCCTTCTGATGCTACACAAACTCTTGGACGCAAGAACATAATTCAAATATTTCGTAAACGGATGCACAACAAACATTATGATTTCGACACGTCTGACGTTCACCTTACTTGCCGCTTGGAGCTCTAGTGTCGGTCCATCTGTCAAACGGAAACAACTTCTACAGCAGCGAGTGTCGCGACTGTTATGTTAGACTGTGTTAGCACTGAAACAGCAAGAATCGAATAAAGTATGCGAAGCAGAGCATCCAACAAATACAATCCAGTTCTTTTGTGATCTCCCATGATTTCCAAGTTTTCTCATGATTTGTTGAAAAGGCGCTTCGTGGTGGATTTTTTAAAAGCCATCAAGAACCTAGATTCGTGTAGAAAGTATAGTTTCCCTTAAGGAAGAAAATATGAGCCAAGGTTCATACATAATCATCGTCGTCTATTAGCAGGATTGCCTGTTATGTTACGTACGCTTCTGTGATTTCACAAACATTTCAACGTATAGACTAGTAAGTCTCCTAAATACTACCTTCCTTCGGGTTTAGGTTAGACGAATGTTTTGTTGATCCCGATTTTCACTTTATCTGCCTTCCTGTTAAGTTTATGGTGTGATGCGTACTGCTGGCTATTAAAACTGCGACACCAGAAAGAATAGGAAATAAGTGTACTTTACATATTGTCGTATGTAACATAGTGGAGAAATAAAAACCTTATTAAATCCCGTAAGTGGTTTGGAGGTACACTGGTTGAGAGATTCAGTGGCTCTAACGCAGCTGTGCATCGAATGGAACTGAGCTGGAATGACAGGTAACTGGCACTTCATTCTGTTTCGACTTTCGGATGGAATCCATTAATCGTCATGACTGCCAAGTGGTGACGCCAGTATCTTGGCGACACGTGACCAGTTGTACTCAGTGAGTGGATGATCCGTAGAACTTGTTCGTCAAGGGAATGACTGAATACCCTCTGTATGGAGGTAGGCCAGGACACTACGGGAAACATGCAGTCGGGTGTTACGTTTTTGAAAGGTTTCACGGGCACCTGAAATATAGACCACAGATACCGACCCCTATCTAGTATGAATTATAGTGTTTGCCCCCATATTACCGGCTAAGAAAACCAGAGGTGAGAATGTTATGTATCCACTAGCATCTTATAGAACCGCACTTGGTGCACAGCTCGTATCACTATGACGGATGTAATCTGACAACGTTGGTTTTCCTCGGAGCCTCCACACGTGGATACGACCCTATTGATACTGAAGCGGGATTCGTGTGAAATTGTCATTAGGTACATCACTGTCGGCGTGCCTTCCATCCACTTTGCCTTGCGGGCAGTCCGTGTTGCTCCAGGAGACGTCGCACTGTCGGTATGGATACATGCCTTGCTACAAATAACCTTTTTTGTCGATATGCCAAAACACTGCACACTTCCGCTATATGGTGTCATTTTGCTTTAGAGTTATCATATGTGTCAGATCCCCATTCTTTACGACGGCAAACTTTTAGATCGCTTTCTGCTATATTTCGCCATTTTGTTCTGTTGTTGTGATCTTCAGTCCGAAGACTGGTTTGAAGCAGTCCGCCACGCTACTCTATCCTGTACGACCTTCTTCACCTTCAAATAACTACTGCAACCTATATCCTTCTGCGTCTAATAACTTCATTAATGCCCTAGTCTCCCTCTACGCCCCCCCCCCCCCCCGCTGCCCTCCCCCTCCCAACACACATCCCTTCAATACTAAACCTAAACAGGTGACTCCTTGACGTCTAAGAAAGAATCCTATTAACTGATCCCTTCCTTTAGTCGAGTTGTGCCATTTATTTTCTCCACAATTCTATTCAGTACCTCTTCATACTCCATATTCAATTCCATACATGGCTAAGCTTAAAATACCTTCAGAAAAAAATTCCTAATACTTCAATCTATATTCGATGTTAACAGATTTCTCTTGTTCAGAAACATTTGTCTTGCCATCGCCACTCTACATTTTATGTTATTTCTATTCCGTCCATTATCGGTTACTTTACTGCCCAAATGTCATAGACAAATCTCCATGAACTTCAATTCCTACTCCAAATTCATTTCGGTGTGCGCTACTGCTTGCTCAATGTACAGATTGCGTAACATCGGGAGTAGGATACAACCCCGTCTAACACCCTTCATGCCTCACGACTCTTGTAACTGCCATGTGGTTTCTACAAAAATTGGAAAACGCCTTTCTCTCCCAGTATTTTATCCTTGCTAACTTCAGAATTTCGAAGGGAGTACTCCAGTCAATCTTTGTTACAAGCCTTCTCTAACTCTGTGAATGTAGGATTACCTTCCCTTAACCTATTTTCTAAGAGAAGTCTGAGGGGCAGTATTGCCTGAAGTGTTACTGAATGTCTCCGGCATCCAAACTCATCTTCCCAGAGCCCACCTTATAGCAGTTTTTCCATTCTTCTGTAAGGAATTTCTTCCCATAAAACTGCCTTCAAGATCATGTTGTTTGTGTAGTTCCTCTATATACTCCTTCCACCTTTCAGCTTTCCGTTCTTTGCTTAGTACTAGTTTTCCATCTGAGCTCTTGATATTCATACAGCTGCTTTTCTTTTCTCCAAAGGCCTCTAATTTTGCTGTAGGTAGTGCTTCTAAATCCTTAGAATTGTCCTCCAACTATTCCTGGTCAGACATTTTGCAGTTTCTGTGTCTCATTTCTTTATACCTCTATATGCCATGTTACTGCTTCATTTGCTGTGTTTCTATTTTTTCTCCTTTCATCAATTCAATATCTCCTGTCTATCCATGGGTTTCTATTAGTCTATGTCTTTCTGCCTATATGATCCTCTGGAGCCTTCACTATGTCATCTTACACAGCTATCATTCGTCTTGTGCTGTATTTCTTTGTTCTACATTTTGACAATTTTCGAATGAAAACATGTGATTATTCCCCAGTCCATTTCATTTAATACTTGTCCTAACATTTCTCATAAGTACTTTGCAATGCTGTGTCGTCTGTCAGTCATTTAGTATCTAGATGTTTCCTCTGAAGTTTTCCCCATACGGCAGTGGCTGAATTTTGGCAGGTTTCTATCCTGAGAACAATGATTCTATCACGTCATTGTTGAAAACGGAATAGAGATTGAAATAGTTTAGTAATACGGTTGGTCAATAATGAGGAAAAGACGTAAATGTGGTTGACAATTCCTCAGTCAAGCACAAATGCGGATGACAATTCCTCAATCAAGCACAAGTTTTGCAGTTCATCTACAGCTCTATCGAAACCCTGCTGATGCGTATTTTAAAATGGCGTTCTCTTTGGCCTAACGCGTGCAGCGCTGGATGCAACCGATCCGCTGAAAGAATCCACACAATCAGTGCCGCTGAGAGCCACGACTACGCCTGGAGCAGGATGTGTGATTGCGTCCCATCCTTTAGAAATACGATTTTATTATTATTTTGAAGGAGTTTTGATATGATTTAAATATGACAACATTAGAGGAATACTCGAAATACACAAAAATAGCCGTTGGTATGACATATGTAATAAATATAACTTTTATGAAACTCTAAATGTACGTTCGCAAAAGTAGCGTATACAGTGGCACAATGCACAAGGTGACAAAAGCCATAGGGTACATCAAAATGTGGTGTCGGAACTCATTGTTCACAATGTAGTACAGCACCTCGCTATGGCATGGACTCACAAAGTCATTGAAAGTCCTCTCGAGAAATAGTGAGCCATGCTGCCTCTATAGCTGTCCGTACTGTGTTGCCGGTGCTGGATTTGGTCCACGAACAGACCTCTAGATTACGTCTAATAAATGTTAGATGGCATTCACGTCAGGTGAACTGGGTGGCCAAATCATTAGCTCGAATTCCCCAGAATGTTCTTCAAACCAATGACGAACAATTGTGGTCCAGTGACACGGCACATTGTCAATCATAATAAATCCACCGTAATTTTGGCACATCAACTTCATGAATGGCTGCAAATTATCTCCAAGCAGCCGAACTTAACCATTTCCTGTCAATCAAGGCTTCAGCTGGGCCAGTGGACCAAGTCTATACCCTGTAAACACAGCCCTCTCTGCTTCCACAGTGCCTCGTTGACAATTTGGGTCCATGGCTTCGTGGGGTCTCCACCACGCTCAAGCCCTACCACCAGCTCTTAGTGAGTGCAATAATGACTCATGTGACCAGCCCACTGTTTTTCAGTCGTCTAGCGTCCAATCGATATGGTCACTAGCCCAGGAGAAAAGCTGCAGGCGATGTCGTGCTGTTAGCAAAAGCACTCATGTCCGTCGTCTGCTGCCGTACCCCATTAACGCCATATTTCGCCGCACTGTCCTAACGGATATGTTCCTCGTACGTCCCACACTGATGTCTGCGGCTATTTTACCCGATGTTGCTTGTCTGTTATCGCTGACAACTTTAAGTAAACACCGCTGCTCTCGGCCATTAAGTGAAGGCCGTCGGCCACATCATTTCCCATTGAAAGACCTAATGCTTGCAATTTGGTATTCTCTGCACATTCTGGACACCATGGATCGCTGAGTATTGAATTCCCTAACGATTTCCGAAATGGAATGACCTTTGCGTTTAGCTCGAAGTACGATTCTACGTTTAAGGTCCGTTAATTACCTTCTGCGGCCAAAATCAAGAAGGACACGTTTGACATCAATCACCTGAGCACAAATAACAGCTCCGCCAATTCACTGCCCTTTTGTACTTCGTGTAAGCGATATCACTGCCGTCTTTGAAAGCGCATATCGCTATCCCATGACTCTGTCACCTTATGTTCGTTTCACGAGTCACTGCTGGCGGAATTCGAGTAAATTTAGTATTTTGACGCCGTGACTTATTAAACTGATCGTTCGGTAATTTCCACACCTGTCAACACCTACTTTCTTTGGGTTTGGAATCATTACATTCTTCTTGAAGTCTGAGGGTATTTCACCTGTCTCATACATCATGCTCAACAGATGGTTGACTTTTGTCGTGGCTCGCTCTCCCAAGGCTACCAGTAGTTCTGATGGAACGTTGTCTACTCCAGGGGCCTTATTTCGACTCAGGTCTTTCAGAGCTCTGTCGTAGCCTTCACGCAGTATCATAGCTCCCATTTCATGTTCATCTTCGTCCTCTTCCATTTCCATGATACTCCCGTCAAGTACATCGCCCTTGTGTAAACCCTCTATGTATTCCTTCCACCTTTCTGCTTTCCCTTCTTTGCTTAGAACTGGTTTTCCATTTGAGTTCTTGATATTCATACAAGTGGTTTTCTTTTCTCCAAACGTCTCTTTAATTTCCCTGTAGGCGGTACCTATCTTACATTTGTCCTCTATCCATCCCTGTTTAGCCATTTTGCACTTCCTGTCGATCTCATTTTTGAGACGTTTGTTTCCCTTTTTGCTTGTTTTATTTACTACATTATTATATTTTCTCCTTTCACCAAGTAAACTGAATATCTTTTCTGTTACTCGAGGCTTTCTACTAGCCCTCGTCTTTTTACCTATTTGATTCTCTGCTGCCTTGATTATTTCATCTCTGAAAGCTACCCATTCTTCTTCTACTGTATTTCTTCCTCTGGTCTTGTCATTCATTCGCTAATGCTCTCTCTGAAACTCTCTACAACCTCTGGTTCTTTCAGTTTATCCAGGTCCCATTTCCTCAAATTCCGACCTTTTTGCAGTTTCTTCAGTTTTAGTCTACAGTTCATAAACAATAGATTGTGGTCAGAGTCCACGACCGCCCCTGGAAATGTCTTACTATTTAAAACCTGGTTCCTAAATCTCTGTTTTACCATTATATAATCTATCTGAAACCTTCCAGTGTCTCCAGGCTTCTTGCACGTATACAACCTTCTTTCATGATTGTTAAACCATGTATTAGCTATTCTCTGTGCAAAAGTCTACCAGGGGCCTTCCCCTTTCATTTCTTACCCCCCATTCCATATTCACTTATTACTTTTCCTTCTCTTACTTTTCCTACTGTCGAATTCCATCCCCCATGACTGTTAAATCGTCGGCTCCCTTAGCTACCTGAATAATTTTCTTATCGCATCATACTTTTCTTCAGTCTCTACATCATCTGCGGAGATAGTTGTCATATAGACTTGTACTACTGTGGTAGGCGTGGGCTTAGTGTCTATGCGTTCACTATGTTGTTTGTAGTAGCTTACTCGCAGTGCTATTTTTTTCTTCATTATTAAACCTACTTATGCGTTACCCCTATTTGATTTTGTATTTATAACCCTGTATTCACCTGACCAGAAGTCTTATTCCTCCTGCGACGCCGGCCGCTGTGGCCGAGTGGTTCTAGGCACTTTAGTCCGGAACCGCGCTGCTTCTACGGTTGCAGGTTCAAATCCTGCCCCAGGTATGGATTTGTGTGATGTCCTTACGTTAGTTAGGTTTAGGTAGTTCTAAGTCAAGGGGACTGATAACCTCAGATGTTAAGTCTATTGTGCTCAGAGCCATTTGAACCATTTGAACCTCCTGCAACAGAACTTCACTAAATCCCACTATATATAACGTTAACCTATCCATTTCTCTTTTTAAATTTTCTAATCTACCTAGTCGATTAACGGATCTGACAATCCACCCTCCGATCCGTAGAAGATCGGTTTTTTTTCTTCTAATAACGACGTCCTCCTGAGTAGCCACCGCCCGGAGATCCGAATGGGTGACTATTTTACCCAAGAGGACGCCATCACCATCCAACCATAGAGTAAAGCTGCATACCATCAGGAAAAATTACGGCGGTGGTTTCCCCTCGCTTTCAGCTGTTCGCAGTACCAGCACAGTATGGCCGATTTGGTGAATGTCAAGAGGGCAGATCAGTCAATTATCCAGATTGTTGCCCTCTAGCTACTGAAAATGCTGCTGCCCCTATTTAGGAGCACTCGTTTGTCTGACTTCTCAACAGACTGAAAGTCGCTTGCCCGGTTTCGGCGGATAAGTACAATAGTACAGTGCCTGTGTTGTTCAGAAGTACGATGCATTGTTCCTTCTGACTTGCATGCATGTCAGAAAGAACATGTCATCGTTCTTCTAAACACCACAGGCACTGTAGTATTGTACAGTCATAATAATTAAAACACTAACCATACCGATAGCGGTCAAGCGACTTTAAATTAAAATGTCCCATCTGCACGGGAATAAAGATAACGAATGCACGAGTACAGCATCTAGACACATGGTTATTGACATGTATTAGTTTGTATCTGGCCGTGAGTCGTGCTTGGATAGCCTTCTGGTAAGGCGACCGTTCGCGGTAAGCGGGAAACCAGGGTTCGAATCCCGCTCTAGCACAAATTTTCATTGTTGTCATTCCATTATACTGTTGGTGGTTGTCCGAACCACATTTAATGTATTTCATAACGTCTGTATTCGCCACAGTGCCTTTTTTCTTTCTTTTTTTTCACATATATTCATATCCAAACGAACATTTCATGGTAATTCGTTTAAATATCTCAGGCACTGCAATATTATATCAAATTTGTTACATGATTCGTGCTATTTGTTCTCTCATTACTAGCTTCCAAAAAAATGATTTGGAGAAACAGACTGAGGCTTCACTGTACAAAGTCTAAATACTTCCTGTGTGGACTTTGAGTGTTACTACGCAATGGATCAAGTGGTACCTGTACGCAACCTCTGGTCAACACAGTTTTTAGAGGCTTTTGATGAAATTCACGACAGTTAAGATCCGATGTTGGGCGCCTCAGTTTCGTTGAAAGACAAAACCCTCTCGACGGTGTTCAGTAAATGTTTGAATCAATACATTAGAATCTAGTGGTCTTGCCAAATTATATACGGTTTCCAAGGACGCGAATCTGAGAGTCGTTGTTGACTCGTAGTTGATGGGGGGCAGTTTTTAACGCCACTCAGAGTGCTCACTGACCTTTTTGATTCAGGTAGAGTCAAGCATGAGATGCGCATATCTGCTTATACGTCAGTAATGACTTATCTTGAACAAATCATTTGAATTTACATTTACCACTTCGTACCTGATTGCATCACGTAAAGAGTTCCTCTTCTTAGTGCACGCCTCTAGAAATTCATAATCGGCGTTAATCGCACTGGCGACAACTTCTGAAGCAGGGAGAATGGTGTCCCAACATTCGTGACGGTATTAAAAAATAGTTCAAATGGCTGTGAGCACTATGGGACTTAACTTCTGAGGTCACTAGTCCCCTAGAACTTAGAACTACTTAAATCTAACTAACTTAAGGACATCACACACATCCATGCCTGAGGCAGGATTCGAACCTGCGACCGTAGCGGTTGCTCGGTTCCAGACTGTAGCGCCTAGAACCGCTCGGCCACTCCGGGTGGAACGGTATTTCAAGTTATGTAATAAACTCAACATGTCTTACCTGAATGTCAGTGGTAGTATTTCGAGCTTGAGGTAAGTTGATTCTGTAGCCAACTGATACCAACAACTTTAGACAGATTGATTTCATGATTAAGCACTTGAAATATATCCCTCAATCCAAAACAAACCCGTACCACGTTTTTCAGATAGCAAACGTAATTTCCTGTGGGTTTCAAAGGCAATGGCAGTCTTATTCGAGTGAGCTGTAATTCGTCTTACAGCGTGAACCTGAGCACTCCAGCTGGTATCAAACATGGAGTATAGAGAACTTCCAACACACCGTTTCAGAATCCCATCGTAGTGGACTGCAAGTGAACAGATTGTAAAAATGAAACTTCCTAGCAGGTTAAAACTATGTGGTGGACCGAGACTCCAACTCGGGATTTTTGCCTTTTGCGGGCAGCTTGAAACGCCGGAAATGCATATCCTCCTATTTCCTTCTATTGTACTATACATTTTTTTTCTTATTTTGTTACCTAAAGATATGACGTTTCTGTGTCTTTATATATTGTCATTGTTTTACTATTTGTATATGTACATTTACACATTTATGTCGATGTATAATTGGTTTGTTTTGTAAATATTATTTGTATTTTTACGCTGGGTCTGGCCTAGGGAAAACTATGCTACCGAATGATTACATCGATAGGTCGTATGGAGAACCAAAGTGTTTAGGATCTTTGGTAGTGTTAACTCGGCCGTATGGAGCGTGGGCAGAGTGAGTCTGGCTGGAGTAGGGTGGTGGAGCAGGTGTGTTGTGTGACGCTCCCGCGAGTTGCCGCGCTTTCGGGGTTTGGCAGCGTGTAATTGCGTTCGACGTGCTATGATAGAATTTGACACGGTGTCGCGGACGGGAAGAATTAGCAGGTGCACATCAAGAGCCCGTTTCGCCTGGTGACGGTGTCGAGAAGAAGGCGCGCCAACATCTATCTTCTGCAACAGCGACGGCCGACAATGAGTGACTGTCACCACCTCCTCGATCGACGACTTCAAACCTTCAATCAACCAACAAGGAAGACTGGAAGCACGTAAAGTTTTAGAACTGTATGGCAGACCTCAGCTATTCAAATTGTTCAATGTAACTCAAAAATTACATCAATGTAGCATGAACCTTTGTTGCTCATTGTCCCAATTGCATTACAGTTAAAATATTCATAGCTGGCTACAATATTTAAATTACACAAGCACAAATTAAGAGTGCGAGTTTTGTTACCATATTTTAGCTTACCTGTGACTGCAGCTCAGCTTGGTACGTACTACCTTTTACATTTATTAATCAGAATCATTTAATTCAAGTTCAAAGTTAAATGTCTTATTTCTAAATTGCGTAGATTCAAGTAGCTTTGGAAATGACTGTTGAGGTACCCCAAGGCCAATCTTATTTTATTGAATTTTGTAGTGCTTTAGAAAGAAAGTTCACTATTAATTTCAGTCAATAAATTAACTTTCAATTTTCTGGTTTTATTAATTCTTTTGCTAAATTAAGTCTGAGTGTAGCGAAATTTATTACTTATGACAAAACATTTTTCACACTACGCGTGTCAATATTCAGTTGCCACGCTTTTAGTGCTAATTATATGTGCACTAATCTTTCATTTCCAGGTATTAAAGTAGTTGTCCACAGGACTGGCGACCGTAATTTTCCCCAAATCTCAAGTATCTAATTAACGCCAATTAATTGTTAACGTGACGACCGCACGTTTACTTTCTTTATTAACTTTAGCCCTTTTCAAAATTAATTTCCACCAATTTCATTTGCATTTTTCCTTTCATTTAGATGTAACCCTTTCTTCCCTCTTTACCGACAAATGAACCTCGGTGACGACTGCTTTTCCCAAATTTCCACTAGGTACACGCGGTTTAATTTTTCGTTGTAATTAAGGTCGATAAGTGAGGGGGAGGTTACAAGCTGCTCTACCGATTGAGCTATCAAGGTTCGGAGGAAAACTTCTGTGAAGTTAGGAAAGTAGCGGACGTGGTGCAGAAGTTAAGCTGTGAGGACCGGTGGTGAGGCGTGTTTGGATAAAGCAATCGAAAAAAAAAAGAAAGAACGATAGAGCAGTTGCTGGTGAAAGGCAAAGGTCCAGAGTTCGATTCTCGGTCCGGCCACATTCTCAATCTGCCGGGACTTTCATATTAGCTGACTTACTCTGCTGCAGAGAGAAAATTTCATTCAGACTGTAAAAATTTTGGATCACTCCGAAAAAAGTATCAGCTTCATGTTAACTCTCAGCTGCCATAAGGCTGGGACAAGCAATAGGAGAAAATTTTGTAAGGCGATTCAGCCGAAGAAAATGTGTCCGAACTCGTTTGTAACACATTATTTTATTCGTGGAATTAAATGTGCAATAGTGATTCCCGTTAAACTGTTAAACTACGAATTCCAATTCCATTCATTTATTCCTTTTTAACAAGTTTATTATTCAAGTAAAGAATCTCTCCTGTTCAGCATGATTAGAATGACTAGTTGTATAAACAGTAATTGTGTATTACTTCTCGTTTTTACTGTGCCTCGAAATTGCACCGCTGACGTGATGGACACAAGTAGCAATAAATTATTTCTGAGTATCCCTTGACAGGTGCTGCACTTGCAAACGTCTTCCATCTTGTTGTTAGTCTCTGACATAGACAATGTGTTTTTCAAGAACTGCATCGTAATGACTCAGAGGCTCTAATATTCTGCGGAAATTTTCATTACTTGCATCTTCAGTTTACTAAGACGAACCTCTGAAGGCCAAGTTTCTTTGACCAACAATAAGGCCCCGGGAGTAGACAATATTCCATTAGAACTACTGACAGCCTTGGCAGAGGCAGGCCTAACAAAACTCTACCATCTGGTGAGAATGATGTATGAAACAGGCGAAATACCCTCAGACTTCAAGAAGAATATAATAATTCCAATCCCGAAGAAAGGAGGTGTTGACAGATGTGAAAATTAGCGAACTATCAGTTTAATAAGCCACGGCAGCAAAATACTAACACGAATTCTTTACAGACGAATGGAAAAACTGGTAGAAGCCGATCTCGGGGAAGATCAGTTTGGATTCTGTAGAAATGTTGGAACACGTGAGGCAATGCTGACCTTACGACTTATCTTAGAAAATAGATTAAGGAAAGGCAAACCTACGTATCTCGCATTTGTAGACTTACAGAAAGCCTTTGACATTGTTGACTGGAATAGTCTCTTTCAAATTCTGAAGGTGGCAGGGGTAAAATACAGAAAGCAGTTGGCAGTTACAAGAGTCGAGGACCATGACAGGGAAGCACTGTTTGGGAAGGGAGTGAGAGAGGGTTGTAGCCTCTCCCCGATGTTATTTAATCTGTATATTGAGCAAGCAGTAAAGGAAACAAAAGAAAAATTCGGAATAGGAATTAAAATCCATGGAGAAGAAATAAAAACTTGGTTCGCCGACGACATTGTAATTCTGTCAGAGAAAGCAAAGGACCTGGAAGAACAGCTGAACGGAATGGACAGTGTCTTGAAAGGAGGATATAAGATGAACACCAACAAAAGCAAAACGAGAATAATGGAATGTAGTCGAATTAAGTCGGGTGATGCTGAGGGAAATTAGGTTACGAAATGAGACGCTTAAAGAAGTAAAGAAGTTTTGCTATTTGGGGAGCAAAATAACTGATGATGGTCGAAGTAGAGAGCATATGAAATGTAGACTGGCAATAGCAAGGAAAGCGTTTCTGAAGAAGAGAACTTTGTTAACATCGAGTATAGATTTGAGGGTCAGGAAGCCGTTTCTGAAAGTATTTGTAGATAGTGTAGCAATGTATGGAAGGGAAACGTGAACGATAAATAGTTTGGATAAGAAGAGAATAGAGGCTTTCGAAATGTGGTGCTACACAAGAATGCTGAAGATTAGATGGGTAGATCACATAACTAATGAGGAGGTAGTGAATAGAATTGAACAGAAGAGAAATTTGTGGCGCATCTTGACTAGAAGAAGGGATCTGTTGGTTGGGCATATTCTGAGGCGTCATGGGATCACCAATTTAGTATTGCAGGGCAGCGTGGAGGATAAAAATCGGAGAAGCAGACCAAGAGATGAATACACTAAACAGATTCAGAAGGATGTAGGCTGCAGTAAGTACTGGGTTATGAAGAAGCTTGCACAGGATAGAGTAGCATGGAGAGCTACATCAAACCAGTCTCTGGACTGAAGACCACAATAACAACAAGTAACATGAGGGTGAGGAACTGAACTGGAAATCAAAATCTAGATTTGACTACGCTTTATTGCGTGATACAAAATTTATTTTACGATATCAGTATAACATTTGCCGCCTGCGCCACATGAGGTATACGAATCCTTGAGATCCTTGAGCCTCCTTCGAGGCTTGGGCCACGGAAATTTTGTACCCTCCCCCACTCTGCACCATCCAACCGTCGCCTCTCGTCGAGCCTGCATGTAATACATGGAAGCATTTGGCCTTCAACTGAAAGTAGTATTGTGGAATTGTCGCGTAGGCAATGAAAATATCTGTTTAGTATTTAAAGGTAGATGGTTCAGCATATTGTTGGAAACAAAATTAAGAGTGAATTATCGAAGGTTGTTATCATTTTCTCCTAGACTCTGTGGTCATATTACACGGCGTGAGTATAGCTCACGTCGTGCCAAAGCGTCCTTCATGCTCATCGGCTTGTAGAAGACCGCTTTACAGTTTCCGACGTCCACTTCATGTAGTTGACGTCGTACTATGCTTCTACTGATTTCTGTAAATGTCAGATAACTGCTGGCGTTCATTTTCCTCACCTTCGGTTCTGAGTTGCTGATAAATGTACGATTCCAGAGGAAGTTGTTTCTAATGCTTCAGAAAAAGCCCCTTTCAGAATTACGTAGCGACATCACAGACGAGAAATTGTGAGCATAAAATTGCAAGTACTTGTTAAAGGTTTTGAAATCAGTTGTCATCAACGATATGATGATTTCACAAGGAAGAAAGTAAAAATTCACTTGTGTTTCGTGAAGGTACTTGGACACTGGGCAAAATATTTTCACCCAGTAAAATCAGAAGTTTGTTATAGGGACCAAAACAGGTTCTATGTGTCAAAGAAGATCTTATTTTGCATCTCAGTTTCTTTGCGCACGGTTAACTGTGATATCTCATGGAAGGAAGCTGAACATTGTTCTGGAAAAAATTGAGTATCCTGTACCTGGAGTGTTAGTCTTTCGTTCTTGGATAAATCTCAGTTTCAGTTGCCACCAGGTATTTTGAAGGGTTTTCTAGTTTGGTTAGCTAATTGAAATGCCTTCTACAAGTGATGCACTTGTATATGTAGTTTTATGAGTGAAAACGACAGAGTCCACCTGTTAGTTGAAGTTCCTTTAAACCTTTTATGAATACAAAATGAAAATGAACGTTATATAGATCTTGTTAACTCGTTAAAACTTTTCTCAGAGCCAACACAGAAAACTGCAAGCTCAACAGGCTATATATCGCGCTTGTTTTACTTGTTTGGATTCCACTAATTTATGATGTTTTCACTTGTTTTAATCAGCAGTGTCTTTTTCAAACGTCGTTAAGTTACACGATCTACACTAATTACGTGCAGTTCCCGAGGCTGACGCTGTTCCTTAGTGACGTCACTGAACGCTTAACGCCCAAACTTAATTTCCTACGGACGTTGGTCTGCTCTACTATCAGACGCGAATCTTTGTCTTGTCCATGTCTACGTACTTCGCTCGCTCCTCTTCCTTCCTTCGTGGAAGAGTTGTCCTTTCATGTGCGTCATTCAAGTCTGCAACGAGTTCTGCATTGCCCTCAGAGTCTTCCTGCAACATTTGACCTTTAGAATGAATTTAAAACTAATAGTTATTTTCAGAGGTACAAGTTTAAGGGCACGGCGCAGGGGTGAGGCATTGTCTGTCGGGACAGTCAGTGATGTTACTTGTTACAGACATTAAGAGATGGACATACACACTCACAGCTACTTGACATCTTCAGCTGGGAGACATTCGTAAGAACACGTTTAAAATAACTGCAGTCTATGAGTTCAGACTAATGTTTACTGGATGTTACTTCTGGCCATAGGAAACGAGCTGGAACTGGCAATTTCCTTCCGATTGTTCTCAACTGATAAACCCTTTGACCTGCTCCTAGCTCGTCAGTATTTGAATGAAACAAACCCGTCCTCAAAAAAAGACCGCCCACCTTTTTCTTGCACGCAATGAAATAGCTTTGTCTGTACAAAGACAAGTTCCTTCCAGTAGATGATGTCCGAGTTATTGACGTTGACACACAAACATCTAAATGCGTTTAGTCTTGACTTACAGTGATACAGTGGGGTTCGAGTGAAAAAAAAAGAAAGAGAGGAATTATCTGAATTGCTACAAAACGGTAGATGTGACATACATGAACAGAAAAATAAGTGACTACAACTTTAGAAAAACTGCATGATTTATTCAAGATTAAAAGCTTCACAACAAGTGAACAAATGAATAGCGCGTTGGACCACCTCTAACCCTTATGATTGCAGTTATTCGGCTTAGCATCGACTGATACAGTTGTTACGTGTCTTCCTGAGATATATCATATCATGCCAAATTATGTCCAACTGGCACGTTAGATCGTCAAAATCCCTACCTGATTGGAAGGACCTGCCAATAATGCTCCAAATGTTCTAATTCTAGGAGAGATTTGGCAAACTTTCTTACCAAGGTATGGTTCTGCAAGGTTGAAGACAAGCTGCAGAAACTCTCACGTGTGTGGACAGGGATTTTCTTCCTGAAATGTAAGCCCAGGATGGCTTTCCATGAAGGGTAACAAAACAGGACATAGAGTATCGTCGACGTATCTTCGTGCTACAAGGGCGCCACGCACGAGGCGTCCTGCAAAGAAAAGAAATGAGACCCCTGACCTTCTGGTCTCATTTTGAAGCGGTATTCATCAGTAAATACAATTGTACTCCGTCAATGATATCCCAGTTGGACAGAATTGGGCACGATTCCCTCAGGAGAACATCCAACAACTCTATAAGTCGATGAAAATCCGAGTAACTCCTTGCGTAAGGGGCAAAGGTGAACCAACGAATTATTGTCTTGTTCAATTTGTGAACCTCTTTCTCTTCAATAAATCATCCGGTTCTTCTGAAATTGTAATAATTAGTTTGTCTGTGCATGTACATCAGATCTAGCGATTTCTGTCCCATCCGGATACTTCCCACGTAATGCGTCTTTACTTCATCTTTTTTTTCGTTAGGTCTGCTGTCACCAAAGTCAATTCTCTGGGATCTGGCTCAAAAGACATGGGGTTTTCAAAGGTTTAATATTTCCTATAGCCCTCCCTCACCGTTTTGTTAGGGGATTAAAAAAATAACATGTGTCTCAAACAGGGCGATCCAGAAATGCACCAGTTCGCAAATTATGCCTTCAAACAATAGTTCTGTTATTATTCATTTAAGACAGCAGATAAAGTGACATCAATAGGGGAGCTTAAGGCTCATCTTCATCCCTATCAGTACAATGCACGCCAACTAACAGTGTGTGTCGGAGAGTGTGACCACAGTCACTTCTATCTTCCCTTCCAGTTGCGAAAGTTATCTAACTGTTCTTGCACCAAACGCTCTCGGAATTTTAAACGTAAATCATGCTATGATTCACAACGCTTCTTATGTAGAACAGGCCACTGCAGTACAGTATCACTCTCGAAATTAAAGAAACCCTCATGAACCACAATGCTCTGCTGTGTAACCACTGGATTCCTCTATGTTACCTACGTGATAAGAATCCCAAATTGAGAAGCAGTCATGAGATATCTGTCTGACGAAGGTTCTGTTAGCTGCCTCTTTCGCGAACGGACAACACTTCCTGAAGATTGATCCAGTGGATTTGAATTTGTCATCTATCTCTCATTCATGATTAGTTTTATCTTCTCGTTCCTCTTTAAGTCATTCCATACTCATATTCGCTAGTATCTGACTTGCATGTTGTCAACAAATCAATGTGTCGTCAGGTACATGTGAAACGTAGGGAAATACGATCCAGACACAAATTTTTCAGCGTTGTGTGGGGCCTTTACAACTGGTACCAGTAATAAACGTAAATGCTCGTAATCTCATAGCCTGAAGAAGATTCTCTGGAGCTTTTCCTTGGTCGTCCGGCGAATGACCGGATTGGAAAGAGCCTCCAAGCATTTTCCAGTGGGTTTCCTTGCTCTTCATTCCCAGCCTGATGGAATATTTGGCCGAAAACAGGAAGTTTCACTGCAGCCGGTGCTCCAAACACGCGTTGGAATTGAAAGATGAAAATAACGAAATTAGAGAAGTTTAAATACAAAAAATGTAGTTGATGAGACCGTCCTGCAAACACGAGTTGGGCTGGAAGACTATAAAAGGCAATATTTGAGAAGCGTAAATAAAAAAAAATTAACTTGAAGAGAAAGAAAAACATCTTCGGCAATAACATCTGTTCTGAACGCTGTAGCATCGATCCATCTTATACAGAGAATCACATTTTGTCAGTCAATCAGTAATATCTGGTCCATAGTTTCACAATTAAGTGTCTTCCTTTATACTGATCGTGCTTAAGTCCCATGAGTTAACACTCATCAATAGGACCGTGACTTACTTATTTTGTTGATTTTTACAATAATGACGGCAGAATCACTTTCGTCAGATAATATTTCGAGGTACACACACATAGAAATCAGACACAAGTTGGCATTTCATCTCAAATTTCGAAATATCAACAACAGTGACAGTTATGGTGTGCCTGATGTTAGTTCAGGGACATTTGGTTTTCAGCAGCTCTAAAGAACATGGAAAATACCGAACACAACGATGCGCCGCCTTAGAAAGACAAACACAGAAAGCCCGTCTGACAGCATCGGGGACGTACTGGTGGTACCTACAGGGAGTAAATTTTAATGTGACTAACCAGAATAACTCGAAAAATAAGCTTCACACGAAAAAATGTGTAGAATCCAAAGCTGATTATTTTCGAGGAGGACATGTGATGGTGATAAAGTAGCCCGCCACCCCCGCCCCATGGGGGTGGGGCGGGAGGCAACTTTAAAATTTCAAATAGGAACCCTCATTCTTTATTGCAGAATCAGATTCTACATAAAAACTACGTATATTTTGCCTTCAACATTTGTTTTGATTCTTGGTAGTTGGCGCTGTAATTCAAGAAAATCCATGTTCTCAAATTCAAATGGCTCCAAGCACTATGGGACTTAAACATCTGAGGTCATCAGCCTCCTAGGCTTAGAACCACTTAAACATAACTAACCTAAGGACATCATACACATCCATGCCCGAGGCAGGTTTCGAACCTTCGACGGTAGCAGCAGCGCGGTTCCGGACTGAAGCGCCTAGAACCGCTCAGCCACAGCGGCCGGTTCCATGCTCTCATTTCAGCGTAGAAAATGACTACGGAAAGTAGAAAATAATTACTTACTTCGTAAATTATGATTCGCTACAACTAAAACTCTCCCCCTCGCCCCATACGGTTGGGCTTGAGAGAGACCCAAATATTAATCTTTCCGCAGATTCGGATTGGGTCAACATTTGTAAAATTCTAATTCCTCTCTCTCAAATCCCACCCTGTGGGGAGAGAGGGTGAGTTTTAGTTTTAGCGAATCAAAATTTACCAAGTAAATAAGTATTTTTTATTTATCCGTAACTATTTTCCATGCAAAAAATGAGAACATGGGTTTTCTTGAATTACATCGCCAACTACCAAGTACAAAAACAAATGTTTAAGACAAAATGTACGTAGTTTTTCTATGTAGAATCTGATTCTGCAATAATAAATGGGGGTTCCCATTTGAAATTTTAAAGTGGCCTCCCACTCCAATCCCAGGGGCTGGGGTGGCGGGTTAATAAATGCATCAGCACATGTCCCACTCTAAAATAATCAACTCTGTATCCCACAATTTTTTCGTGTGAAGCCTTTTTTTCGAGTTATCTGGTTCGTCAACTTAAAATTTACACCCTGTATAATGATCCAGTCTTCGATAAGCAAGTCAAAACTAGTTTTTTCTTCGGTTTTTTATATCTTTCGTATTCAGACTTGAATAGAAGGGAGAACTATTTGCGATCAAGCCATTGTATAGGCCCATTCTTGTCATCCAAATCATAGCTTGCTGGGAGAGGAAAAGGGAGTGCCCGAAATCGGAAAGTGTGGCTCGTAAATCGCCTGAAAACATTAAATTAGGATCGGGTGATGGATTTGTTTTCATTTCCAGAATAACTTGAAGGCCTAGTGCATATTCGTGTATCTAATTAAATGCACGTCTGTTTGAAGACGTATGTGGCGATGTACTCTTAGCTGACCGCTGCTTTAGAGCCTTTTCCAAGAGTAGCTGAAAGTTAAGTGAATCGAGACTGATGCGCATGCCACAACGGTGCCCACGCAAAATAACAAGTAAAGAGTTTACTCATATATTAGCAAAGCAACTAACTGAGCATGAAGAAATTTATCGTCATTTGGTAACTGGCTATGAGTTCACAACCTAAATGTTTCCGCAATTTATCAATGATATCTGGAACTAGTTGTGATTTGTGTCCACCTTTTAAATTTCATGAACATCACATTTTTCTGCATAATCCATTGCTTAACATGAACACGAAGCATTTCGCCAGAATAATGCCGTCGTAAGGTGCGTATCTACTGGTTATGCACAAAAGCAAGACAGCAAGATTGAGGATAAATATAGTTATAAATAATTAAATTAAATAAGACAAACACACTCTAAATTAGGGCGTAATATATTTTATTGCGAGCGATTTTTAAGAAAATAAACCAAATGCAAAATATTTACGCTACAGCAAGGGTCGTATTTAGGAGGGGAAACTCAATATCAACCAAAATCAAGTTTTATAGTTTATCACAATTTTATGTAAACATATGACAACTAGAACTTGAGATGAAACAGATTGAAAAAGGGGAAACTGCGAACTGCATGGGTGATATTTTTGAACTTTGATGCAAGTTATACAATACTCCATAACAAACTAAATAACAATATAAAAACGTGCACTGGTACCTTTCATTATGAATTATAGAATACAGGATAATAAACTTAAGTGGAAAATACATTTGAACGAGTGGTAAGAAGAGGACTCCAGAGACCCAGAAGAAAGATAGCGTGGGAGCGCAATTTCCCTTCAAGAAGACGACATATCCCTAAGCCTAAGCCTTAAAGATAGCGGTGATAACGGCATACTATCGGAGAAATTGCAATGTGGAACAGAAACAAAAGTAGATATTCTAGGATAACAATAACAAAGCTACATAACAAGAACATGCAACGTACCTGTTCTTATTTTCCTAATAGTGCATCTGTTTGGGCTTATCAGAAAACGTGGTTTTTAGATGTAAATAAAAAGAAAGCAGGAGGAACTTGTTGCATGATATACATCGTGGAAAAGCGAGGACACGTTCACAATACAGTAAAATGCTTTGAACTGATCCAAAGTACATTGACTTTGACGAAACTCCAAAATTCAGAGTCGTGAACAGCCTCGCACCTACACACCCATGTAAAGCCGTTCTTTCGTATTGTGAGCATTCTCCTTACATTCCTGCCAAGTATCTTTCATACCTGATTCGTTTTGCTAATCTAAAAGTTGTTTCCACAGTAATCTTTGTCGGAACCTCCAAGAAGTGCTACCTGAGTGACGCTGGCAGTGACATTGACATTCAGCAGAGCGAAGAAGCTGGAAGGAAGGCCGGTGTACCACCTGGTGGGAAAGGTCGCGGCAATAGCAGCTGCTGTTACGTCACAACACGGCAGAGCGCTGCCGCGAGACGGGGGAACCCCCGTTCTGTGACGCACGGCTCACGTTGGTTAACCAGTCGCAGCACTGCACGCACAGCTCCGCTATTTATATCTCGTCTCTGACGGCCAACGGCCTTCCGATGACGCAAACCTAACATTGGCACAGGTGTCGCGCGCACTGACCTTGTCTGACTACTGCAAGCTGACCCTGAGTTCTCATCAGTAGACCAAGGTTCGATTACATGCTGGTTCGGAGATATTCTCGGATCTGAGACTGGGTGTTGCGTTGTACTCATCATCATTTCATTATCATCGACAAACAGGTCGTCCAATGAAGCGTCATCTGAAAAGACTTATAACTCGATGGACGAACTACCCCAGGTGGAAGCCTCCTGACCATCAATACTCTATGATCTTCTCATCACACTGCTGTATGCGTTTGTGGTGGAGGGGTTGTAATAGCTGCTGAGTGGTGGAGGAGGTCTTAGTGTTTAGATATTTGACGGCAATCAGGGCACCCTCGGTTCGTCTGATGGCAGTGAGACAGAATTGGAAATTAGGAGATTTCTGGTAAGTTCCCCTGGGGCCAAACTGCTGAGGTCAACGGTCCCTAGGTTTACACACTACTTAATTTAACTTAATCTAACTTACGCTAAGGACAACACACACACCCATTCCCCAGGGAGGACTCGAACCCCGGACGGGGGGAGCCACACGAATCGTGGCAAGGCGCATCAGACAGCCTGACTACCAATCGTGGCTGAGACGGAATGTAACACTGTATGAAGACGAGGCGTACAGGCTGCAGGCAGAAATGGATGTAAACAATACTTTATTTATCACTTAGACACGAACAGCAGTATGTGCGTGCCTTGGTTGAGGACACAGCCGACCTGACATCGTCCTATCTTGTTGCTGCTTCAGAGCAGCAGATGTACCCAGCGGCCTGTGATGTATGCATACAGCTTGAAGGTGAGCCACCTACTCGGTGAACGCTGACACGGAAGGTGTTGCTTCTTCGTCAGTGGCTGGTGCGTTTCGGACAGTCCACTGCTGTCGTGACATATCTTCAAGTGATGCAGCACTTGACGATGTGTCAAATCGCCAACCATTGGCTTGGGAGCTTTAGCAGATGGCTGGCAGGCTACAGTTTCAAGGAGCCGAGGGGGGGGGGGGGGGGGGATGGTGAGATGGTGGAGGCTCTTTGGAAATTTGGGCATTTGTGGTAAGATCTTATGGGGCCAAACTGCTAAGGACAACGCTCCTAAGCTTACACACCACATAGTCTAACTGAGGACAACACCCACACACCCATGTCTGAGGGAGGATTCAAACCTCCGATAGGGGGAGCCGCGCGAAACATGACATGACGGGGGAGAGCATGAGGCGTAGGCAGGATACTTAATTAATGGTCTTGCAGAGGAGGGGGGTAGATCATTGGCTACATCTTAAGTCCAGTGCTTCCAGGACAACATATCCAAGCTGTACCAGTTATGACTGACCTCAGTAGAACGTTATCCGTGTCGCGGCCGCAAGTGACACATGGTAGGCATCGTTACGTATCTTTGCCACGCCGATAACATGGTCTGCGGGCCTGGGGTTTAAATACAACTGTCTGCATATATGATGTATACCACTGTCACTTTCCCTCTGGCCAGGGTGGCAGATTTCCAAAAGGTGGCCAGTGACTTTGGATGTTGCCTTGAAGAGGAGAATGGTGTGCAAGTGGCTTCTTCTGCTGGGGTGCTGATTTGGCAGGTCGTTGCTGTGACAGAGTCAGTGCATGTGCACAGCCTGGACACTGGCTGTGATCTATGTCATTACATTTACGTCTACCTAGGAAAAATCAGACCTACCAGATTCCTGCTTGCCATCTCGCTAAAATATAAGCGCTAATACGTGGAAAACTGCTTTTAAACTTTACATTCTGCATCTTGAATCCATGGTAAACACTCTTGAATAGTCTTCACGTCACATTGTCGCTTTCTCCTGTACAATGGCATAGATTCTCCAGGTCCTGATCTGCACTAGTTTCCTTCAACACTCGCTGTTTGACCCGCTAAGCAGCTGTGAACAGTCCAGTGATAAGGTTGTTCTTATCAGAGTCCGCAGCAAACTAAAGCCGACAACAACAGTTTAGGTATACACGCCGACGTCGCAAGCAAAATAGACAGAGAAAGTATACGAGAATACTGAGAGGATAAAACAGTACATAGAGTGAGATGAGAATCTAAATGTCATATGGGACTAGAACACAGTTGTAGAGGAAGGAGCGGAAGAAATGGTTACACGAGAATATGGGCTTGGCACAAGCAATAAGAGAGGAGGAACACTAATTGAGTTCTGTGATATACAGTATGTCAGCCAGTATTAGCGAATAATCTGTTCAAGAACCACAAGAGTAGGAGGTATACTTCGAAAAAGCCAAGTGATACGGGAATATTTCAATAAGATTAGATCATTGTCAGACAGAGATTTGGAAATCATACACTGGATTGTATGAGGTACCCAGGAGCAGATATAGACACAGATCACAATGCAGTAGTCATGAAGAATAGGCTGAAGCTTAACACATTAGTCAGGAAAAATAATACACAAAGAAGTGGGATGCAAAATTACTAGGAATGGAGGGGGGACGATTTGTCTGATGTGATAGAAGAAGAAGCAAGAGTCGATTTAGAAGAGAAGGCGGATTCAGTATTAGAATCAGAATTTAGGCTTGGAGGGCTTAAAATCAAATAAGACAGAAGGAGTAGAAAATATGCCATCGTAATTAGTAAAATCATTGGGGGAAGTAGCTATTCACGTTGGTGTGAATAATGTATGAGTCCGGCGTAATACCATCTGACTTTTGGAAAAATATAATATACACAATTACAAGAGGGACAATTATCGCACGAACAGCTTAACATCTCATGCATCCAAGTTGCTGACAAGAATAACATACGGAAGAATGGAAAAGAAAACTGAGACTGTGTTAGATGATGATCCGTTTGCCTTTAGGTAAGGTAAAGGCATCAGAGACGCAATTCTGAGGTTGCGGTTGATGATGGAAGAAAGACTAAAGGAAAATCAGGACACATCCATAGGATTTGTCGACTTGGAAAATGTGTCCGGCATTGTGAAATGGCGCAAGATGCTCGAAATTTTGAGGAAAAATGGCGGTAAGCTATAGGGAGAGGAGGATAATATACAATATGCACAAGAGCCAAGAGCTAATAATAAGAATGGACGTCCAAGAAAGAAGTGCTCGGACTAAAAAGTATGTAAGACAGTCATGTAGTCTTTCTCCACTACTATTCAATCTGTACATCGAAGAAGCAATGAGGGAAATAAAAGAAAGGTTTACTAGTGGCATTTAAATACAAGATGAAAAGATACCAATGATACGATCCGCTGATGTCACTGCTATCCTCGGTGAAAGTGAAGAAGTATTACATGATCTGCTGAATGAAATGAACACTCTAATGACTACAGAATATGAATTGAGAGTAAATTGCAGAAATACAAAAGTAATGAGAAGCAGCAGAAATGAGAACAGTGAGGAACTTCAAGTAAAGATTGATGGTCATGATGTAGATGAAGTTAAGGAATTGTTTTACCTAGGCAGCAAAATAACTAATGACGGACGGAACTTGGAGGACATCAAAAGCAGACTAATCGCTCGCAAAAAGGGTATTCCTGATCAAGCGAAGTCTACTAATAACAAACATAGGCTGTAATTTGAGGGACAGATTTCTGTACGTCCGAAGCACACCATTGTATTGTAGCGGAACATGGACTGTGGGAAAACCGGAACAGAGGAGAATCGAAACATTAGATATGTGCTGCTACAGATGAGTGGTGAGAACTAGGTGGACTGATAAGGTTAGGTTTGAGGATGTTCTGCATAGAAACGGAGGGGAAAGGAATATGTGGAAAACATTGGCAAGAAGAAGGGGCAGGATGATAGGACATCATTTAAGACATCAGGGAATGACTTCCTTGGTATTAATGGGAGCTGTGGAGAGCAAACACCGCAGAGAAAGACAGAGATCGGAATACATCCAGAAATAGCTGAGCATGTCGCAACAAACCGCTCAGAAGACTGATGACTCCAAAAAAACTGTGTCATTCACTCTCATAATTAGGTAATGCAGACCAAGAAAGCATGTCTATCAGGATGGCCTAGTTAGACTTTCCCACCCAGCATTTCCAAATGAACACTAGTGATTTTTCTCCTAGAGTTCATTGGAGCTATCGACTCGAAGACTCTCCATAAATGCTACACATACTAAAACTTGGATATGTCCCATATTCTCAGTGTGTGTAAGTCACAAACCTCTAATAAGTAAAAGCGAAGTATGTCGTTATGTAGCAGCTCGGTGTTGATTCACACGGACAATGCCGTATGCTATTCAGCATTCAGAATGAGATACCGGGTGGTTCTTTAACCTTACAAACTCATTTACCTTTGTGAACACTACCCTGTTGCCTTATCACTACGACATAATAAATAAGGAAAACTGTCCACAAAAGAAAGGAGTAAATGGTATTCGTGCTATGGTCACGTACTCATACGTACGGACGAGGAAATTAACCATTCTTCTGGGACTCAATGAACACAATCAATTACGTCTTCAAAGAATCACTGACACCATCTCTAGCGTCATGATCAGCAACACACATAATACTAGTTCTGTAATTAAAAGAGCCTTTTCTTGCGGCAAATTAATTTATTTTTCCCAGATGCGTGTTGCCTTTTCTTGCTCTAAGGCATCTTCAGTAGGATCATAACGTCAGAGTTCTGTTATTTTTAGGTTATAAAACAGTTCACGTCGCGTTTTCTTAGGTAAATAAGTAATTACTTACAGTTTGCTGTAATCTGAGTTTCCTCTCACCTGGTCTGGAGGAGGCACTACTCCTTTATTTCCGAAACACAATCACAATTTTATATTCTGAACTTTTTCACTGCCTCTTAACCAAGTTGTTCCTTTCGTTTTGGTGCTATACTATTATTCTTTTGCCGCTAAATATAGCTGTTCGCTCCAACACTGTGTTGTTACCAACGTTTACCAACATGTTGCCAACCTCACGAAGTATAGATCAAAAACCAACTTCTGTTCATGATGTTTGTATCTGCACGCTTGTGTGTGAGTGTATGTGATTGTGTGTGAGTGTATGTGTTTGTGTGGCTGTGTGTGGGGGGGGGGGGGTGGGGGGGGGGGGGGGGGGGGAGAGAGAGAAAGAGAGAGAGAGAGAGAGAGAGAGAGAGGGGAGTGAAATGAAGATTGAATATACGTTTCTTTTTAAGTTTTAAAAGAATTGTATGTTGGGTGGGGGAGAAGGGATTGTGATTTTTTTGTTCTTTTTTTGTAGTGTGTGTTTTTGGGGGGGATTGTGGTTTGGGTTCTAAAGCGTTGAATATGTATGTAATAGCTGTTAGTTGATGGTTGAAAGCTTTGGTTACAGCTGATTTGACTTTTGGTTTCAATGTTCCGTGGAGGAGTTTGTTGATAAGTGAGTGAAAAGTTGTTGGGTGCTATTATTACCATATTAATCCTCTTTGGGAGCGTTATTCCATTATTTTATCTTTTAGTGTAAACAATGAATTGTTTGGCAAGTGTACTTGGTCATTCAACAGGGTTTTCCAGAGGATTAATGTAATACTACCACCCAATATAATAATAATAACACCCAACGCCATTTCACTCACTTATACATTAACCTCTCCACATAACATTGAAACCAAAAGTCACATCAGGTGTCATCAAAGTTTTCAGCAATTCTATAACAGCTATTACATTTGTATTCAATACTCTCAAACTCAAATCACCAACCTCCCCCCCCCCCCCAGACATACACTACAAAAAAGCTACAACCCCCTCTCCCCACACACGTACGCACACACACACACACACAGACAATCTATTTAATATATATATATATATATATATATATATATATATATATGCTCTACAGGTCATTCTCTCTCTCTCTCTCTCATACACACACACACACACACACACACACACACACACACACACACACACACACACACACAGATACAAGCATCATGCATAGAAGCTTGTTTTGGACATATAGTTCGTTAGGTTGGTAACACATTGTTAAGAGTGTGCCGAGAATACCGAATATCAGGCATTACCTCGTAGCACGGACAACGCAGTGGCCGAAGGCATTCACATTTCGGCCGAGAGGAGCGGCGTTTGTGTAGATACATAACTGCTTCTATTTTATTTCTTGATTTAGTACGATTTTAATAACTTTCTTATTGTGTAAACGTCTGATGGAGCATCGTATCCTCCACAATAGCAAAGCAACTGAATGCAGGAAGAATACCTCATACCTTGTCACACTTGTTTGGTAATTTCAGTTTTGCCAATAACTTTATTTAAATGTAATTACAGCCGGTATCGACAAACTAACATAATTTGGAAGTGCTCAATACATGCATTTTCTGACACCACTATTGAAAACAATGCCAAACTCCCTTCTCTCAAACTCATATAAATAACTGTTTAAACATTAAATAAAATGGTTTAAACAATAGTTAACTAGAATCTTTTGCCATGCACTTGTACAAGAATAGTACCTTATGAGTATTTCTGTATGAACAAATTAGTATTTGACATGAGCTTTTTCCAGTGCTCAAATACTTTACAGTAATGCAGCTGGGTGATATCGTCGGCAAGCGCCTACATTTCGACAGGAGCCACACACTGTCGCTTTCGAGGCAAAACTGCAGCAAGTAAGCGCTGTCCAAGCGAATTTAAAACTTCGGTTTTCAGAGAAACTCTGGAATTGTGACATTAAACACACTGTAAACATTAGCGCCATCGCAGTGTCCTCAGCCCCAGCACGGACGGGCCCGCTCCATGCCAGTGGTTCCTGCCAACACCAAGGAATGTGGATCTGATGATAATCTCTGTAGTAGGTCGAAATTGGTCGTCCACAAATAAAAAGTAAAATAAGCGACAGTGTAGAAAGTTTGTTACTGTGAACACTTCAGTTATAAAATTGTTCTTATCGGAATCGGCGCTAACCAACACCGACAACGATAGTTCAGGTGTAAATGCCGACGTCGCAAGCTGAAGATGAAGAGATAAAGAAATTATATGAAGATACTGAAAAGGTAATACTGCACCTAAAAGTAGATGAAACTCTAACAGTCGTGGGGACTGGAATGTAGTTATAGGGGAAGTAGTAGATGAAAAGGTTGTGAGAAAATATGGGCCAGGGACAAGGCATGAGAGAGAGGAGAAAGACTAATTGAGTCCTGTAATATATTGCAACCAGTAATAGCGAATAGTATGTCCAAGAATCACAAGAGGAGGAAGTATATTTTGATATGGGACGATTTCAGTTATATTACATCACAGTCAGACCGAGATTCCGTAATCAGATACTGGATTGTAAGACGTACCCAGTAGCGGATATAGACTCAGATCACAATGTAGCAGTGATGAAGAGTAGGCTGAACAGATTAGTCAGTAAGAAGTGGAATGCAGAAGTACTAAAGAATGACGATATACACTTGAAGTTCTCTAAGGCTATCAATACAGCAATAAGGAATACTTCAGTAGGCAGTGTAGTTGAAGCGGAATGGACATATCTAAAAAGGACAGTCACAGAATATGGAAAGAAAAACTTAGGTACAAAGAAGGTAACTGTGGGTAACAGTAGAAATACTTCAGTTGATGTATGGAAGAAGGAAGTACAAAAATGTTCAGGGTAATTCAAGAATACAGAAGTAAAATAGGAAGTGCAGGAAAGCTAAGGTGAAATGGTGCTTGAAAAATGTGAAGAAATCGAGAAAGATGACTCAGCATGTAGAAAAGTCAGAACAGCCATTAGTGGAATTAAACGTAAGAGTGGTCATATTAAGAGTGCAAAGATAATTCCACTGTTAAATGCAGAGGAGACAGCGGATACATGGAAAGAGTACACTGAAGGCCTCTATGGAGGGGGAAGACCTTTCTGATGTGAAAGAAGAAGAAACAGGAGTTGATTTAGAAGAAGTAGCGGATCCAGTAATAGAATCAGAATTTAAGAGAGCTATGGAAGACGTAATATCAAATATATCAGAAGGGGTAGATAACATTCCATCAGAATTTCTAAAATCATTGCAGAAAGTAGCAACAAAACGACTATTCACATTGGTGTGCAAATCTATGAGTATTTGGACGTATCATCTGACTTTAGGAGAAATATCATCCGAACATGAAAAAATGCTTCAACACTAAGATGTGTGTGTCCTCGTCCCTGACATTGCGTGGCATCGTCCCATGTTATCCTTGCATCGGAACAGCAGGAGTAGCGAACGGCCAGTACCATACGAACAGATCTGGAAGGTGGTCTTCTTACTCAGAGAATGCTGGCACGGTTGGTGGCGATGTGATGGTGGTGGTGGTCGCCAACAAAACTGACGACAGGGCCACCAGCATAAAATGCTGGACCACAGGCTGAAAACTATCGTCAAACAGTTGCCAGACGTGATCACTATGGTGCCAGGTGGTTGTCCATTTGTGCCTCTGATCGTAAGGTAGCAGCAGGTAGCTTGTGGGATTGTCTCGTAGAGATGGTGGAGTGGTATAGCGTGTGAGTGGTATAGCGTGTACCGGATGCACCGTTTACTGATACATCAGAAGAATGTTGCAGATTTAGTGGTACAAACACACAACAGGTGTCTAACATAGCTCTGCTATGCTGATGATCTACTCGGCTGCCCTGCAGATTTAAACGCAGCTCTTTGGAGCTGACGGCGAAGAAGATACTCCTCTACTCCTGCCTTATTCTGTGTCGACGAATCCTCTGGCTAGCACATAAGCTGCTCGTAAGGTGATCATTCTCCTAAGAGCGGGCATTCTACAACTATATCTACATCTACATGATTACTCTGCAAATCACATTGAAGTGCTTGGCAGAGGATTCATCGAACCACAATCATACTATCTCTCTACCATTCCACTCCCGAACAGCACGCGGGAAAAACGAACACCTAAACCTTTCTGTTCGAGCTCTGATTTCTCTTATTTTTATGATGATCATTCCTACCGATGTAGGTTGCGCTCAACAAAATATTTTCGCATTCGGAAGAGAAAGTTGGTGACTGAAATTTCGTAAATAGATCTCGCTGTGACGAAATACGTCTTTGCTTTAATGACTTCCATCCCAACTCGCGTATCATATCTGCCACACTCTCTCCCCTATTACGTGATAAAACAAAACGAGCTGCCCTTTTTTGCATCCTTTCGATGTCCTCCGTCAATCCCACCTGTTAAGGATCCCACACCGCGCAGCAATATTCTAACAGAGGACGAACGAGTGTAGGGTAAGCTGTCTCTTTCGTGGACTTGTTGCATCTTCTAAGTGTCCTGCCAATGAAACGCAACCTTTAGCTCGCCTTCCCCACAGTATTATCTATGTGGTCTTTCCAACTGAAGTTGTTCGTAATTTTAACACCTAGGTAGTTAGTTGAATTGACAGCCTTGAGAGTTGTACTATTTATCGAGTAATCGAATTCCAATGGATTTCTTTTGGAACTCATGTGGATCACCTCACACTTTTCGTTATTTAGCGTCAACTGCCACCTGCCACACCATACAGTAATCTTTTCTAAATCGCTTTGCAACTGATACTGGTCTGCGGATGACCTTACTAGACGGTAAATTACAGCATCATCTGCGAACAACCTAAGATAACTGCTCAGATTGTCACTCAGGTCATTTATATAGATCAGGAACAGCAGAGGTCCCAGGACGCTTCCCTGGAGAACACCTGATATCACTTCAGTTTTACTCGATGATTTTCCGTCTATTACTACGAACTGCGACCTTCCTGACAGGAAATCACGAATCCAGTCACACAACTGAGACGATACCCCATAGGCCCGCAGCTTGATTAGAAGTCGCTTGTGACATTAAAAGCAACGATGGTAACATTAAGAGTACAACGGGAATTCCACTGTTAAATGCAGAGGAGAGAGCAGATATGTGGAAAGAATACATTGAATGCCTCTATGAGGGTGAATATTTGTCTGATGTGATAGAAGAAGAAACAGGAGTCGATTTAGAAGAGATAGGGGATCCAGTATTAGAATCGGAATTTAAAAGAGCTTTGGAGGACTTACGGTAGGAGGGATGGATAACATTCCAACAGAATTTCTAAAATCATTAGGGGAAGTGGCAACAAAACGACTATTCACGTTGGTGTGTAAAATATATGAGTCTGGCGACATACCATCTCACTTTCGGAAAAGCATCATCCACACAATTCCAAAGACGGCAAGAGCTGACAAATGCGAGAATTATCGCACAATCAGCTTAACAGCTCATGCATCGAAGCTGCTTACAAGAATAATATACAGAAGAATGGAAAAGAAAATTGAGAATGCGCTAGGTGACGATCAGTTTGACTTTAGGAAAAGTAAAGGCACGAGAGAGGCAATTCTGACGTTACGGCTAATAATGGAAGCGAGGCTAAAGAAAAATCAAGACACGTTCATAGGATTTGTCGACCTGGGAAAAGCGTTCGACAATATAAAATGGTGCAAGCTGTTCAAGAGTCTGAAAAAAGCAGAGGTAAGCTGTAGGGAGAGACGTGTCTTATACAATACGTACCACAACCAAGAGGGAATGATAAGAGAGGACGATCAAGAACGAAGTGCTCGTATTAAGAAGGGAGTAAGACAAGGCTGTAGCCTTTCGCCACTACTATGTACATCGAGGAAACAATGATAGAAATAAAAGAAAGGTTCACGGAGTGGAATTAAAATACAAGGTGAAAGGATATCAATCATACGATTCGCTGATGACATTGATATCCTGAGTGAAAGTGAAGAAGAATTAAATGATCTGCTGAACGGAATGAACAGTACACAGTATGGTTTGAGAGTAAATCGGAGAAAGACGAAGGTAATGAGAAGTAGTAGAAATGAGAACAGCGAGAAACTTAACATCAGGATTGATGGTCACGAAATCAATACAGTTAAGGAATTCTGTTACCTAGGCTGTAAAATAACCAATGACGGACGGAGCAAGGAGGACATCAAAAGCAGACTCGCTATGGCAAAAAAAGGCATTTCTGGCCAAGAGAAGTCTACTAATATCAAATACCGGCCTTAATTTGAGGAAGAAATTTCTGAGGATGTACGTCTGGAGTACAGCATTCTATGGTAGTGAAACATGGACTGTGGGAAAACCGGAACAGAAGAGAATCGAAGCATTTGAGATGTGGTGCTATAGACGAATGTTGAAAATTAGATGGACTGGTAAGGTAAGGAATGAGGAGGTTCTACGCGGAATCGGAGAGGATGGGACAGGATGATAGGACATCTGCTAAGACATGAGGGAATGACTTCCATGGTACTAGAGGGAGCAGTAGAGGGCAAAAACTGTAGGGGAAGACAGAGATTGGAATACGTCAAGCAAATAATTGAGTACGTAGGTTGCAAGTTCTACTCTGAGATGAAGAGGTTAGCACAGGAAAGGAATTCGTGGCGGGCCGCATCAAACCAGTCAGTAGACTGATGACAAAAAAAAGTGGGGAACGGTGTCAAAAGATTCCCGAAAATCTAGAAATACGGAATCAACTTGAGATCCCCTGACAATAGCGGCCATTACTTCGTGCGAATAAAGAGCTAGCTGCTTTGCACAAGAGCGATGTTTTCTGAAACCATGCTGATTACGTATCAATAGACCGTTCCCTTCGAGGTGATTCATAATATTTGAATACAGTATATGCTCCAAAATCCTACTGCAAGCCGATGTCAATAATATAGGTCTGTAGTTCGATGGATTGCTCCTACTGCCCTTCTTCAACACAGGTGCGACCTGCGCAATTTTCCAATCTGTAGGTACAGATCTATCGGTGAGCAAGCGGTTGTATATGATTGTTAGTAGGGAGCTATTATATCAGCGTAATCTCAAAGGAA
This sequence comes from Schistocerca gregaria, assembly GCF_023897955.1. NCBI lineage: Eukaryota > Metazoa > Arthropoda > Insecta > Orthoptera > Acrididae > Schistocerca > Schistocerca gregaria. Next base: position 785,341,997 of record NC_064921.1, on the reverse strand, counting down.
GACTTGCCCATATCAAGCGAATTGAGTTGTTCCGCAACCCCTAAGGTATCTACTTCTAAGAAACTCATGCTAGCAGCTGTTCCTGTTTCACATTCTGGAATATTCTATTCGTCTTCCCTGATGAAGGAATTTCGGAAAGCTGCGTTCAATAACTCCGCTTTAGCAGCACAGTCGTCGGTAACAGTACCATCGACACTGCGCAGCGAAGGTATTGACTGCGTCTTGCCGCTTGTGTACTTTACATACGACCAGAATTTCTTCGGATTTTCTACCAAATTTCGAGACAATGTTTCATTGTGGAACCTATTAAAGGCATCTCGCATTGAAGTCCTTGCCAAATTTCGCGAGTTTATAAATTTTAGCCAATCTTCGGGATTTCGCGTTCTTCTGAACTTCGCATGCTTTTTCCGTTGCCTCTGCAACATCGTTCGGACCTTTTTTTGTGTACCATGGGGGATCAATTCCATCACTTACCAATTTATGAGGTATGAACCTCTCAATTGCTGTTGTTACTATATCTTTTAATTTGAGCCACATCTCGTCTACATTTGCATAGTGAGTTCGGAAGGAATGGAGGTTGTCTCTTAGGAAGGCTTCTAGTGACACTTTATCCCCTTTTTTAAATAAAATTATTTTGTGTTTGTTTCTGGTGGATTTGGAAGAAACGGTATTGAGTCTAGCTACAACGACCTTGTGATCACTAACCCCTGTATCAGTATGGTGCTCTCTATTAGCTCTAGATTGTTTGTGGCTAAGAGGTCAAGTGTGTTTTCGCAACAATTTACAATTCACGTGGGTTCGTGGACAAACTGCGCGAAATAATTTTCGGAGAAACCATTTAAGACAATCTCGGAAGATGTTTTCTGCCTACTACCGGTTTTGAACAAGTATTTTTGCCAACATATCGAGGGAAGGTTGAAGTTCCCTCCAACTATAACCGTATGAGTGGGGTATTTATTAGTTAAGAGACTCAAATTTTCTCTGAACTGTTCAGCAACTATATGATCGGAGTCTGGGGGTCGGTAGCAGGAGCCAATTATTAACTTAGTTCGGCTGTTAAGTATAACCTCCACCCATACCAATTCGCACGGAGTATCTACTTCGACTTCACTACAAGATAAACCACTACTGACAGACACAAACACTCCACCACCAATTCTGCCTAATCTATCTTTCCTGAACACCGTCTGAGACTTCTTAAAAATTTCTGCAGAACTTATTTCAGGCTTAATCAGGTTTCTGTACCTATAACGATTTTAGCTTCTGTGCTTTCTATTAGTGCTTGAAGCTCAGGGACTTTCCCAGCACAACTACAACAATGTACAACCACAATTCCGAATGTTCCTTGATCCAAGCACGTCCTGTATTTCCCATGCACCCTTTGAGATTGCAGCCCACCCCGTACTTTCCCGAGGCCTTCCAACCTAAAAAACCGCCCAGTCCACGCCACACAGCCTCCGCTACCCGTGTAACTGCCAGCTGAGTGTAGTGAACTCCTGATCTATTGAGCGGAACCCGAAACCCCACCACCCTACAGCGCAAGTCAAGGAATCTGCAGCCAACACTGTCGCAAAACCGTCTGAGCCTCTGATTCAGACTCTCCACCCGGCTCTGCACAAAAGATCCGCAGTCGGTTCTGTCAACGATGCTGCAGATGGTGAGCTCTGCCTTCATCCCGTATGCAAGACCGGCAGCCTTCACCAAATCAGATAGCCGCTGGAATCCAGAGAGAATTTCCTCAGATCCTAGACGACACACGTCATTAGTGCCGGAAGGAGCCTTTCCATATCAGGAATGACTCCACCCGGAATGCACACGGAGTGCACACTGGATTTCTTCCCCTCCTTAGCCGCCATATCCCTAAGGGGCTCCATTACGCGCCTTACATTGGAGCTCCCAAGTACCAATAAGCCCACCCTCTGCGACTTCCTGGACCCTGAAGGCTGAGAATCATCCTCTGAAACAGCGCAGGCAGCTGCATCTGGCTCAGCCAGAGACAGTGCCTGAAACCTGTTTGTCATGGGAGGTTTTCTGATCAGCGTCCGGGAACGTATTTCGCTTCCTGCCACGCCTTGGAACGACCTCCCAATCAACCACAGGTGAGGGCTCAGCCCCACTGCGGGCAGTAACCGGGGCAAACACAGCGGCAGACCGATCTGGGGACAGACGGGACGAGGTTGACATCCCCGTGATACCCAAGTCCGGCTCCCCACAATGGTGCCCATTGGCAACAGCCTCAAGCTGCGCGACCGAAGTCAGCGCCGTTTGCAGCTGTGAGCGAAGGGTTGCCAACTCAACCTTCATCCGAACACAGCAATCACAGTCCCTGTTCATTCTAATAGAAGTTGAACAACAGTTACTGAAACACGAGTGCCTGGATAACGCACGGGAAACACGCAAAGGATGTATGAACTAACCTGTACAAATGCCTAACGACTGCGCTACAATGTGCCTGAATTTACGATTACAGTGACTAAAACTCGAGATTACACCTCCTATACGAAACTCACACGCAGTTTAAGTAAGAATCGACGAAGTAAACACTAAAGCGCGATGATACAACTCTCAAATACTATAATAAGCCCGAAATTTATGAATTAAACAATGCAAGTACGCAAAAACACGCAAAGAAATTAAGAATTAAGCTATGTAACAAATAAGTAAGCTAGGGTTATACGACCTGCTGCTGCAGCTGCTTATCCAACGGCGGCAGGGAGCACACTGACTGCGACCAACCGTGTGGAAGGTGCTGGAGCAAAAGTGCCTGATTCTGTTGGGTTGCTGTGTTGGCAGCTTACTGAAGGCGTCAGTCACTTCCTGGGCACGACCTGGGCAGTGGGTTTCGTTTATACAGTTAAATTCCATATTGACGTCGGTCACCTAGAATTACATTCAAAACCAGTGGTATACAAACCTTGAGGCCCTTGAACTACTTCCACCTTAGAAATACTGTAATTCGTTGGGAAAGTAAATGAAATGTAGGTAGATTTTCTGTTGGAGAAGATCAGCCACAGCAAAGCATATCCAAAGCTATCACATAGATAAACGAACTGAGTACACAAAAGATAAAAAATAGAAATATAAAATAAAACAACGTCATCTACAAAGCAGCCACAGGAGTGAACTACTATGAAGGACGTAAATGAAAGTAATGGAACGCTAAAATAAAATTTATGCCATTTGAGTGAAATGCTTTAGTCTAGAAAACGCGTGGACTTCCATCATCGCTTCCATCATGCTGATTACATACTGCGATCAGTTGTAAGAAACGCCTTCTCTGACGTACGTAGCAAGTGTAGTGTGCGTGACCGATTTCATGTTTCGTGTGTATCTTCACGTGCTTTAGCATGTGACCCATGTGCCTATCATATGAAAGTAATTGACTTCACTTGTTGCTACACGTTTCGTGTATTAATTTTAAATCAATGTGATTTCTATAGGCTCTCGAAATGAATTTTTATACATCATGCTGCGTTTGCATTAAGTTTGTTTTCTTCGACCTCTCTTGGTATTTTCGTTTTGCAAATGTCCTTACCTAGTGGACAAATACATTTTCACAAGTATTAAATGTCACATAGTGTTTTGAAAAAGTTCGTGACAAATTTAAAGGAGGTAAAGAGAGTGGAAGATTCAACATAAGGCACTAAAAATTATCATAATTATATCACAGTTCCAAAACTCCTTAGCGCCTACATGTAAAATGATAGTTTTCAACATTAGCAGAAAATATGAGATGCATCATATCGAATGAGAAAATGACAATCATGCTCTGATAAAAGAACTGATGGAAAACATTACACAACATAATTTCACTTGTCTGAGACGATGAGACAGCGTCTAGTACGGTCAGCTTCAGAACAATGCTCGGATGCACACCCTAAAGTAGGTTATCTGGTGCTTAAGTAGCCATTTCCGTGGATAAATACTGACAGAACGTTACATGGCTGTTTTATAGTAAATTGTGCCAAGGATTATTGTGAATGTCGACATAGCTAAAGTAACCAACGTCTGGAGTACCATAGGAAGTCAAATATATATCGGTTCTTCCTTTAGGTGACTCTTAAAGCTATAATTACAGTGGATTACCAGTGAAATTATAATTGTTATTCTATGGATATGAAGGCGATACAAGGGGCCACACATTGTTGAACGTAAGACAGACGCAGGATTGAAAAACCAGTCGATTAACATGCGGCACTAAGGAAGGTACAAAATTTATTATTCCGTTTTAAAAGGGATGAAAGCCTGAAACGTGTACGAACAAAACTATGCAAAAAATATCGGCTGCAAGTTCTGTTTCTGCAATTAAAGAAAGACCAGGGTCTACAATCACGTCGATGACATGTATGAAAAAAGATACCTGTTATGTATTTTTCAAATAACCATCCTGGAACTCGCGTTTTTTGAAACAAAGGAAAATCTGGATGGAAAGTTGTGGATTAGAATAGATGTCCTTCCACTTCAAAGTCCACTGATTTTAAAATGATTATTTTCGAATTTCCGTATTTGGGTAAAGGTTCACCCATTATGTGCAAAATGAGGCAAGCGTTACCTAACTTGGTTTACAAAATGTATCAGTTAATAAGAAGGATTGCTGTGGTGCAGCACTACAGGCATTATTTAATATACTGTAGCGGTCTTTGTTTGAAATGATCTGCTACACGTCGTGTTGCGGAAGTAATATATTTTAGCCACTCACTGCCTGTCGATGCCACGTGAAAGCGCCGCTACATCTTTAAGGTGATTTTAATTACACGACGCGTGCACCTGAGCGGTGGGGTGAGTCCTTCGTGAGCGGCCTGCAAGAACTCCCACCTGCTGCAGGAGCACTTAGTAGATTAGTTTCGCTTTCCAGGTGTCCTCACTTGCGTCACGAGAATTAGCAGCTTTAGATCTCTCGGAAGTATAAGAAATACGTACAGTTCTGTTCTATTCACCGTATTAGAAGTTAATTAAATTCACAGTTTGATTTAAAATGTGAATGTTGGATAGGGAGTAATGAGGAAAATGGATGTAGCTTATTCGACATCGGGCTGATCAAAAGGATTAACTTTCAAAACGGAGGATGTTGGAAATCAAGACCCCTTTGTTACTTATTAGTTAAAAGGTATGTAGACACGATCAGTGTTACGTTAATGAACGCATTAATATTTTAGTCCTACTCATGGAGATACTTCTTCTTGTTTCCGAGGTCCTACGGTTACCGCCGCATCCCGCATCTCTGCCGCCAAATACCTCGGTCTCGCCATCCTTCCCCATCGTCTTCCATTTCTCTTCACTCCATCGCTTATTGGCTACCACCCTGCCACACTTTCAATGGTCCTCCACTTCTTATACTTGCAGGAGATTGCCATGAAAGTATTTTCTTTGTCCTTCTGCTTCTTCCAACCTTTTGACATGTCCCAACCATCCTAACTGTTTTTCTTCTATTTATCCGTAATACTAGAACAAATCTGTGTCCTTTCTCTTGTATCCTCATTCTTATGTGGTCTTAAGTCGGGTAATTCTACAGGCTTTTCTGAAGCTGAAAGTCTCTTTTTTGTTCCTTTCTCTGAGTTCCCAGCATACACTCCCATAGCTTGTTGTTGTTGGTTAGACGATGGATTTGTGTACCGGAATTTTAGTCTTTAAACTCATTTTTGAGGACCTAAGTACAGACTAGGTCATTCAGTATATTTGAATGGGATCAGCCTTCAGTGAACACAATTTTGTCTTTTCTTTTACTTCTGATACATGTTTCGCTCAAGCTACAGCGTCATCAGTGACCTTTTATTTTCTTACTATTAAAGAAGAAAAATGCTCTTTACTATTTATATACAAATATATTTCAATTTTAAAACAGTATTTAAAAATTTCAAAAACAGAAAAAGGTTTATGTGTTTATCTTGTTACCACAGCTGTGGTTGTCCTGCGATTTTTATTTTTTATGTAGCTTGTTTTCTTTCATAGTTTGTCATTTGCAGCCGTATATGTAGAACTAAATTTACAAAAATTATTTTCTTCGAAATGCTACGAATGGGTTTGTTCTGGTTAGGGTTGACATTAACGTAACTAACTCAGTGTTGAAATTTATGTGTGTGAATGTGTGTGTGTGCTTGTGTGTGTGTGTATGTGTGTGCGCGTGCGTGTGTGTGTGTGTGTGTATTTGGTGAAGTTGGTTTGGGGTGTTTATGGATTGGTGTTATCTGATAGTACTTTGAGGTCTTATTATTGCTTTTTCTTCAATTATGGCTTTTTGTATTTGGCAATGTTTGTCAATTATTAGTTTTTTGTGGGGGAGGGGGGGCTGTTGTTGCATTTAAGAATTTAAAGTCAGTGTTGATGTCTGTTGGGCTGTGTTTCGTGTCCATAAGGAGTTCAGCAAACGCAGAATGACAGCTGTTGCATCTTAATGGTCTTGTGTGTTTTGTGTATCTAGTAGTAACGTCTCTACTTGTCTGTCCTATGTAAATTAATTTGCAATCCAATCATGTCAACTGGTAAATACCAGATAAGTTGTTTTCTGCTGTGCTTGTACTGGTTGCCCTTAGTTTCCTATGCATTTAGTTGTCTGTCCTGAAGGTTATTTTTATCCCTTGTTTTCTTAGTGTTTTGTCTGTTTTGCTCAAGGTGGATCGCGTCCAAAAACAAATCTATTGACACATTAAACACAGACAGAAGAGCTTCAACATCAAGACCATTATGTTATTCAAAGAAAAATTTAAAGATAAGAACAAGTTATGTTACTGTCTACAGTGGTGCAGAATGCGGCTCAGGCCACTTCCTGATGGGTGCAAAGTTGAGTATCTTCCAAGGGCCAAAGACACATTACTGAGGCAAATATTCCCAAGAGAACAGTGAATACTACGAAATACAACTTAGATAGCTTGAAACAAGAATCGGCACAATTTCTCTGTAAATTACTGTTGTCCGACAAACTCAAGCACTTAGAAGAAGGAACAGCGAAGCATACAAATCCAAAAACACAAACTTCATTTTTTTTATACTGGCTACCGATTTTAAGTAAAAATTTGTCAATGGAATAGAAGGATTTGTCCAGGAGAGGTGATTTTAAATTAGATTAGAAAATCGCTTTGTTACTTGTCAGAAATTTATGTTATTTGTCAAATGATCAAATTCTTTTGTTATTGCCTATTGGAATTCTGTCTGAACTTCTGAATGCTGTAACAATGGGTTATGAAGATTATTTTTCCCTCTTGTATTGTATTTTTATTATTTATTTACACGTCGAGTTCCGTCGGACCAAATTAAGGAGCAAATCTCCAAGGCCATGGAATGTGTAAGTATATTAAATTACAACATAAAGGTAATAACAGATAAAAATAAAATGTTTATGAAACCGAAAAAAGTCAGTCCATAAGTTTGAGTAAACGCAATCAAGAATAAAACAAGAAACAGCTTACGTTTTCAAGGAACTCTTCAACATACTAGGAGTGACCCATGAGGAAACTCTTCAGTTTCGATTTGAAAGCGAGTGGATTACTACTAATATGTTGATATCCTGTGGCAGCTTATTAAAAATGGACACAGTAGCATACTACACACCTTTCTGCACATGAGTTGAGGAAGTCCGATCCAAAATCAAGTTTCACTTCTGCCGAATATTAACTGAGTGAAAGCTGATTATTCTTGGAAATAAGCTGATATTGTTAACAAGAAACAATCGTAAAGAACATATACATATTGAGAGGCCAATGTCAAAATATCCTGACTAGTGAACAGGGGTCGACAAGAGGTCCACGAACTTATAACACTTATTGCCCCAACCACCCCTTTCTAAGTCAAAAATATCCATTTATAATGAGAAGAGTTTCCCCAACTTATACCATACGACATAAGCCAATGAAAGTAAGTAAAGTAGAGTAATTTACATGTCGAACGATCACTTACTTCAGATACTGTTCGAATAGTAAAAATGGCACCATTCAGTCTTTGAGCAAGATTCTGAATGTGGACTTTTCACAACAGTTTGCTATCTATCTAAACACCTAGAAATTTGAACTGTTTACTTTGTACAAGACATGAACTTATGTCATGAACTGCATTATTTGAAACAGAGCCAATATTGCACTCAGTATCCTTTACTACCAAGCTAGTGTAATCAGAAAACAGAAACATTTTAGAGTTACCTGTAATACTAGGGGGCATATCATTTATATGAACAAGGAACAAGAATGGCACCAACACTGATCCCTGGGGCACCGCCCACTTGACTGTGCCCCATTCAGACCCCACACCACAGCCATTCTCAAAATAATGAATGGACACTTTGCTGTCTGTTATTAAAGTAACATATGAACCATTTGTGACTACTCCCTGTATTCTGTAATGGTCGAACTTCTGGGGCAATATTTTGTGATCAATACAATCAAAAGTCTCAGTTAAATCAAAACATATGCATAGTGTTCGAAAACTTTTGTTTAACCCATCCAGTACCCCAGAGAGAAAGGGAATATAGCATTTGCAGTTGTTAAACAACTTATAAATCCGAATTGTACAACTGAGAGGAAATTATAAGATATAAAATGGTCAATTGTTCTTACATACACAGCTTTTCAATAATTGTAGCAAAAACACCATGGCATAGAAATCGGTCTAATATTGTCTATATTATCCCTTTCTCCCCTTTTACAGAGCGTCTTTACTGCTGAGTACTTAAATAATTCATGAAACGCACCATTCCTAAAGGAAAATCTACAAATATGGAAAAGTGCAGGGCTAACATGTGGAGCACAGTACTTTAATATTCTATAGGCGCTCCATCATATCCATGAAAGTCATTTGTCTACAGTAGGTATAGACATCACTGTTTTTTCTCAAATTGTGATGGGCTATAAGTGAAGAAATTTATTAATGAATATATATACCATGACAGTGCAGGTAAAAGTGCCAACCTCTACGAAGAGGTGCCTACATGATGTCAGTGGATGAACACCACATCTTAATCTCACTGTTCGCTTTTGTGCAATCAGTACTTTCTTTCTGAGTGTTGAGTTAACCCAAAAAGATTATTCTGTAAGACATTATCAAAAGAGTCCGTGTTATTGGGCAATTATTGTTTCTAGTTCTTGTTTTGACGTTCAGTCGTCCGAAGGTCGTTCTTGTCTGATTCACTACCTCAACCTACATCCATCATAACTTTCTTTGTTTATTCATACCCTGGATTCCCTCCACAAATTTTACCCTCTGGTACCAAAGAAACGATTACTGATGCTTCCTGATGTATTCTATCAACCGGTCCCTTTTATTAGTGGAGTTGTGCCACAAATTTATTTTCTGCTCACACCGATTCAAAACCTCCTGTTATGTATCTGCTCATATAACTTTCACTGTTCATCTCTAGCACAACATTGCTGAAGCTTCTATTCTCTTGTTGTCTGCATTACCTCTCGTCCAATTTGAACTTGCGAACACTCAAGACAAATAAATTCAGAAAATGCTTCATAACACATAATTTCATAATACACTCCTGGAAATTGAAATAAGAACACCGTGAATTCATTGTCCCAGGAAGGGGAAACTTTATTGACACATTCCTGGGGTCAGATACATCACATGATCACACTGACAGAACCACAGGCAATTACACACAGGCAACAGAGCATGCACAATGTCGGCACTAGTACAGTGTATATCCACCTTTCGCAGCAATGCACGCTGCTATTCTCCCATGGAGACGATCGTAGAGATGCTGGATGTAGTCCTGTGGAACGGCTTGCCATGCCATTTCCACCTGGCGCCTCAGTTGGACCAGCGTTCGTGCTGGACGTGCAGACCGCGTGAGACGACGCTTCATCCAGTCCCAAACATGCTCAATGGGGGACAGATCCGGAGATCTTGCTGGCCAGGGTAGTTGACTTACACCTTCTAGAGCACGTTGGGTGGCACGGGATACATGCGGACGTGCATTATCCTCTTGAAACAGCAAGTTCCCTTGCCGGTCTAGGTATGGTAGATCGATGGGTTCGATGACGGTTTGGATGTACCGTGCACTATTCAGTGTCCCCTCGACGATCACCAGAGGTGTACGGCTAGTGTAGGAGATCGCTCCCCACACCATGATGCCGGGTGTTGGCCCTGTGTGCCTCGGTCGTATGCAGTCCTGATTGTGGCGCTCACCTGCACTGCGCCAAACACGCATACGACGATCACTGCCACCAAGGCAGAAGCGACTCTCATCGCTGAAGACGACACGTCTCCATTCGTCCCTCCATTCACGCCTGTCGCGACACCACTGGAGGCGGGCTGCACGATGTTGGGGCGTGAGCGGAAGACGGCCTAACGGTGTGCGGGACCGTAGCCCAGCTTCATGGAGACGGTTGCGAATGGTCCTCGCCGATACCCCAGGAGCAACAGTGTCCCTAATTTGCTGGGAAGTGGCGGTGCGGTCCCCTACGGCACTGCGTAGGATCCTACGGTCTTGGCGTGCATCCGTGCGTCGCTGCGGTCCGGTCCCAGGTCGACGGGCACGTGCACTTCCGCCGACCACTGGCGACAACATCGATGTACTGTGGAGACCTCACGCCCCACGTGTTGAGCAATTCGGCGGTACGTCCACCCGGCCTCCCGCATGCCCACTATACGCCCTCGCTCAAAGTCCGTCAACTGCACATACGGTTCACGTCCACGCTGTCGCGGCACGCTACCAGTGTTGAAGACTGCGATGGAGCTCCGTATGCCACGGCAAACTGGCTGACACTGACGGCGGCGGTGCACAAATGCTGCGCAGCTAGCGCCATTCGACGGCCAACACCGCGGTTCCTGGTGTGTCCGCTGTGCCGTGCGTGTGATCATTGCTTGTACAGCCCTCTCGCAGTGTCCGGAGCAGGTGCTTCGATAGAGAACGGAAAAGGAGAAAATTTGGGGCGCAAAATCATGTGAATAAGTTGGTGTGGAACGACTTCCCAAGCCAATTGCTGTATAGTGTGTTTTGTAAGTCTAGCAGAATGCAGGTGGGCGTTATCACGGAGTAGCATAACTTCAGGCAGTCTTCCTGGTCATTGTTCTTGGATTGCGTTCTAAAGATATCACAGGTGTTGACAATAAATGCCCCAGTGATGGTTACACCTCCGGGAAACAATTCGTAGTACACCATGCCATCGCTGTTCCGCCAGATGCTTAACATTACCTTTTGTGGATGTGCACACGTCTTTGCACAGTGAGTTGCTTCTTTGTTTGGGGTCAGTCATTCCTTTCTTTTCCTTATGTTAGCATACAGATGCCATTTCTCGTCATCACTAACGATAGAGAATAGAAATAGTCGGTGTTGTTAACGAAGCAATTGATGGCGAGCAAGCAAAATATACATGTCGCCAACCGCTGTTTTTTGTGATTTTGACGTGGAGCATGTGGTACACATATACCCGATTTTTTATCTTTCCATACTGCAAGCAAATGTCGCACGATGATGGAATGATCATAGTTCATCACATTTGCCACTTCTCGAGTACACCCATGTGGATCGTTGTGGATTAATGCATCTAAATGATCTTCATCAAACCGCAAAGATCTTCCTGAACATGGAGAGTCACTAACGTCATAACGATCCTCCATAAAACGAGAAAACTATTTTCGTACCGTCCTCCGTGCAGCTGAATTATCTCCATACAATGCGCAAGTAGTTCTGCTTGCCTCCGCTTCTATCACCCCTCTAATCTACTCAAGCACATTAATATGTCGGAAATGTTTCGATTTATTCACTTGACACGTCGTTTTCTAACGTCCATAGCTCCACTCACTATCTCCAAATCACAAAATGGCAATATACAAACTCATATAGAATCAGTTCACTACAAATTTTAAAAAATGACAATAGATAAATAAACCCATAGCATCCGGAATACCGACATGTGAAACGAAAACGCTACAAACTTATCCACCAAACATACATTTCTCTTGAATGCGAACATATCTTCCCAAAATTTCGGTTTCTATCCTCTTTTTCGTTTTTCTGTGAATAATTCGTGTCAGTACTTCATAACCATAACTTATAAACTAGCAATTCGATAATATTCACACCAGTCAAAACCTGCTTTGCTTTGAACTGGGATTTGTTAACACATTGAGATAATTCCGAAATGAAGTTACGGAGTAATAAGAGGATGCCATACACAATAGAAAATTTGTTTTAGCTATTCAGTAGCAAATAAATAAATAATCATTCTTGCAACTTTTCTATCATTCTGTTCAGAGAAACAGAAGATGGAAGATTTGACTGGTCGCCATTGATCCACACAATTCTCCCTCTAAAGGGGCTAGGAGAAGTTCTTTGGAACTGGAGTCATGACATCGTTTTTGAAATATGTCTGTTTTTTTTCACCTGTTTTATATATATTGCAGACCACGTGCAACAGTTTCGTCATTGCTGGCTACCCTAAGGATCTCACAAGCTACGCAGATTATCTATTTTGCCTTAAGCCGTTCAGTGCTCTGTCGGAGTTTCTCGCAGTTTTATAGCTTCTACCCTACCTTCTACTTTCTTTTCACTTTCTAGAATATTGTACTAAAGATCATTTCCCTTGTCTTCTATACATATCTTCCGTAATTCAGCTTTCCCTTCTTCGCTAAGAAGTGACGTATCTTCTGAGCTCTTGATATCAATATATACGCTTTTCTTTTCTACAATAGTCTCTTCAGTTTTCCTATAAGCAGCGTCTATCTTTCAAGTAATTAGGCATGCATCTATAGCCTTGCATTTGTCCTTTAGACAAGCGTGATTAGCCATTTTGCACTATCTGACAATCTCCTTTTTAGACGCCTATATTGCTTTTCGCTGGTTTCAGCTACTGTATTTGCAGGTTTACTCTTTTCATCTGTTAAATGCAATATCTCCTGTGTTATCCAAGGATTTCTTTCAAGGTGTTGCCTTTTTACCAAATTGATCATCTGTTAACTTCACTATTTCATCTCTTAATGTTACCCATTCGTCTACTATTGTATTGTTTTTTTTTGTTTTTTCAGTCAATGGTTGCTTACTGGTCCCTAAGAAACTCTCAACAGCTTCTGGATCTTTCAATCTATGTAGGTCTTGTCTCTTCAATTTTCAAATTTTTCGTAGTTTCTTCAGTTTGAATCTGCAGTTTATAAAAAATAAATTACTTTCAGGATTCACTTTTGCCTCTGAAAATCTCTTAGAGTTTAAAATCTTACCATTATGTAATCTGAAACCCACCAGTGTCTCCAATGACTTTCACGTACAAAAGCTTATTAAATGATTCTTGAACCAAGTGTTAGCAAGAATTAGAATTTGTTCTGTGGATAATTCTAATGGCCCCCTTGCCCTTTCGTTCCTTTCTGACAGACTATGTGCTTCAAATATTAATCCTTCTCTTCCTTGTCCTTCTGTCGAATTTCACTCACGATTCCCAAGTAAATTGTCGTCTACTTTACCTGTTTGAATATTTTCTTTGATGTCATCATACATTCTTTCACTGTCTTCATCTGGGTAGGTAACTGTCATATAATCTTGTACAACTGTAGCGTGTGTTGGCTTCGTGTGCAATTTGGGTATGATAATGCGGTCACTAAGTTTTGTTTTTATTTTAATTTTAAACTAGTTCTCAAGCACCAAACCGAGGAGCAAATCTCGATGCCATGGAACGAGTCAGTACATGAAATTAATATGAGAAAAGTATAGTTAAAATAAAATTCACACGAAGCCTGAGTTTGTATTACTATTATCAACAATACAACAGAGGAATTAGCTCAATTTTTTTTCCCGTGAGCTCTTGGGTAGAATAGAAGGACTGAGCCCTGATGAAATTCTTTATCTCAGAGTTCAAAGTGCGAGGATTACTGGTGTTTTGGAAGCAGGGAGTTGGGTCCAAAATAACTACACGCGCAGTCGTTTGACTAAGTGTACAACGCCAGGTCACTTTTATTGCTCATCAGGTTACACAGTAGTAACCAAATGTATAAAAAGTATAAGTAGTACAAAGCACCGACTGCCAGTAAATGTAAGTATAACTAACAGGAATAATCTGCTAAAAACTGGATTACCGTCCTGGACGTTTACCGACCTAGACTTGCTGCAACAAAATCTTATCTAAAAGCAGTTCATCCCCAATAACTAAATAAAAAGATTCCAGCCCCTAACTTCCATAGTACAGTTTCAGATAATCAAAGACTTAACAGGGTGTGAGTTTGCCGGCTTTCGTGGATGTTGTCACTAAAGATAAAATCTTCTGGGTTGTTAGGCAGCATCATATTTCCTCTAAAATAAATGACGTTTCGACCCCTCTGCTGCACACTCGAATGTATGTATTGCGTGCCCTCATATTCACATCACTTAGACAGTGGTTTCATTAGCCTGCGACAGGACTATTTTACACACTAGAAACAATAACATTTTATCAGCTTAACTAATAATATGCAATCATCGGTAAAGAAGTCAGTATCGTCAGGCTGGCACGGAATCTGTAGAAAAACACCAGTCTATTAGGATGAAATCTAGTGTTCATTTTGAAATACCACAGACACATTGTGGAAGAGTGTTCACTGTTAACTTCAGCATATTGTCTCCGAACCAGAACAGTACACGGTAATTCACGAGGGAGAGACCGCGACAGACAGTGGTGAACAGTTCCTGGAGGCTTCTTCAGTAAACTCTCAGCTGTGCGCTATCAGTACCACGTCAGTCCACTTTCAGAAGTCGCAGGGCGCCGCACAGACGAATTCAGTCCACTATGTCTGTCTTTTCAGTTCTATCTGTCCTGTTCAATGGCTGTGCCTCGACACTCGAAGTCTTTTACTATTGTGGATATGTGGACTTGCTCACGGGTTTGTATTTGATATTACTCTATATTTGCATTTGGAATTCAGGTGAAGTGCATTTTATTCTTTTCTCTCTGCCATCAAGCCCAACTCTTTGGCAATCACCAGTAAGATGATTAAACAGTACAATTATTTCATTCATATGGAATATTAGTGAAAATGGATGCTGTACAATATAGCACCTCTTTATGCGTAAGAGAGACCAAGGCCAAAGTTTGTAGTCTCTGAATGGGGATGGACAAGAGACTAATGAACTTACACCACATATTGCTCGAACTGCTATTTTCCGACGCAAAAATACCCTTCGTGAATGGGAATATTCACACCAGAATATAATGCCGTACGTCAAAAGCAAATGAAAAGAAGCAAAGTAAACTAGTTTACATGTTTGACTATCACTTCTTGCAGATACTTTTCTAATAATAGACAAGCCGCATTAAGTTTCTGAAAGAAGTTCTGAACGTTGATTTTCCAAGACTGCATACCAACTACCTAGAAACCCAAGAATTTGGGCTGTTCAGATTCACTAATCATGTTTCGATCTGTGTAATCTAGAGTACTGAGTTTCCGTTGAGACAAGATAAGTCACGAACGTTTCTCAGGGCTAGTCTAAAATCACTTTTAGCACACAGTAAGATTATTCACGGACAAGGATTGCATTACAAAAAATCACAAGATTCAGTTAAGTTGAATTATAGTTCAGAACTCATTTCTTTTGTCATACATTCTTACTCTTATAGTATGGTATTGCATGTTCGCGTGTGTGTCATTTAATGTTCGGAATTGTTCTTGCTCAGATTTGGTAGTAAATTTGCAGGGTATTTTAACAGGAACATTTTGAACGTTTATTCTTCCAAATTTCAGCTTGTAGTTCTATACAGGAAACATTCTCTATTAATAATGAAATTCCCCAAACAGCCGTGCAATTGAGATGTTATTTTATTTTGGATACCAGTTTCGGCAATTCATTACACCATGTTCAGGCTCCATTGTACTTCCCACTAATAATCGACACTGGCATACTGGGGCCATATGTTTCTGGACGTCGTGGATTCGTAGCTCAAGTGCTTCCTTGGAAGACTTGACTGCAACTCTGTTAGTTCCATGTATTCGTACTGTGACGTCACACGTTTTAACGCTATTCCTTCCACTGCATAACACAGAGTCTCACAAGATAACTTCTTTAGTAAACAATTTTATCTTTCTTTTAAATTATTTTTGTTGAAACATAATTGGAATGCAGTTACACAATTTCAGATGGATTTAGCGACGCTTTCTAACAGATAGCGTTACTGTAAGCATGCCATCCATATTTGAGTACAATCGAAAACAATAATGTAGAATAGGAGATCTTTATTCAAAATGAAACAAATATAACAGTTACAAAAGGAAATGTCGGAAGAATATTTCTAGAGTCGTCACAAAGCACTGGACCTTGAAATTTTGCAAGTAGATTTTCGGGGAATAATTGGTGCCCATGCCAAAGAAGGTTTTTGAACATTTTCGTGACACTTACTCTTGAGTGAAATAAACCTGTGACTGTTCATGCTGCCCTTCATTGTACCGCTTCAGTATCTCCATTGCCACGGTTTGAACTTTAGCAATATTCTAAGGTGATAGATGCAAGACATTTCTAAGTCGCCCGTGTATACAGACTGTAATCTCCCAGTCAGTGAACTGAAGGCTGCGACCTGCTTTATTACATTAGAGCAAATGTGAGCATTCCTCTTTATATCCGTACAAATTGTTACATACAGAAAATTAAGTATTACCTCCGGGTCGCACCCCTTCCATTTCTTTCTTTTCACCACACTTGTCCACAATATCACCAGCTTAACACCCAACTCCATAAGCACCAGTCATGGTTGTTCATGTTCTGACACTACACCTGATACATGCTTTGGAGGAATCAGATGCAGGTCGCCTCATTCAAGATTGCTGACAAGACATCAGTGTGGGAATTCCATGTAAGCACCACCATGAATAACCACAGCCAACCAATATGATATCGATGTCTACTTTGACACGCACTCCTTATATACCTATTTACATATACAGTCAATATGAACAATCATTTAGAAGATGTGTTACAAGCTGTAGGTAATATACTGCACCTGTATAGCATTATATAACCATACAAATGTATTACTGAGGTTAATTTCCTTCAAATAGACCTTCACTAGAATCAGGGCTTGGTCTGTAATTTATTAATGTACTTTCATTTTCATGTTAATTACATTTCATTGATTAAATTTTTTCTTTGAAATTTGACATTAAAATCGTAATCTGATATATAAACGTCTGAAGACCTAAAATCATGTTCGTCTCATCCAAGATCTGGACTCTATGTGCAAGTTACGAATCGAGGTGTGCGTCGCATTCAGATGTCTCCGTGCACGCTATGAAAGGAGGCACGTCACACCTGCATCTGACGCAGTGGCTGCTGCCGACCACAATTTCGTCGCCGATGTTCAGTCTGTGCTCTCCGAAGGAGCACTGGTCGCCTGCAACTGTAAGAGAGAGAAATCATATGTGTATTCTTGCTCGCCATTTATGAATCTGTAGTTGCTGTTGCCACACGCACACGCACACGCACACACGCACACGCACACACGCACACACATACACACACAAAGATACAGCCATAAGTTTGTCAGGGACACACAATACTTAATACCAACACACAATGCTGGTAAATTAACACTACAGATGGCGGTGCGATTGATTTCATGTTATATAGTGTCCATACTAGTGAATTTAATGGTTGATGATCACAAGGATATTATATGAATCGGCGTTACCAAGTGCTAATGGAAGTGTAGTAACTGCAAAACTGGAACTTACTTTTTTTCTGAATGCAGTAAGATTTAGACGTATGAGCAAATCCCAAGAGGAAACAATAAATAAAATCATGTGGCTCTGTTTCTACGGTAACTTTTCTATAGTGACAGAATGTACGACGGACGTTCAACTTTCAACGTAACACATATATATCTACACCTACATGGATACCCTGTAACTCACACTTAAGTGCGTGGCAGGGGGTTCATCAAACCACCTTGACAATAATTGTCTATTATATCAACATCAAACAGAGCGTTGAAAGAACGAACACCTATATTTTTCCGAGCTAGCTCTGATTTCCCTTATTTTATTACGATGATCGTTTCTCCCTATGAAGGTCGCCGTCAACAGAATATGTTCGCGTTCGGAGGAGAAAGTTGGTGATTGAAATTTCGTTAGAAAGTACCGCCGGAACGAAAAACGCCTTTATTTTAGTGATGTCCACCCCAAATCCTCTATCATGTAAGTGAAATTCTTTCACCTATTTCACGATAATATAAAACGTGCCTCCTTTCTTTGAACTTTGTCGATGTACTCCGTTAAGACTATGTGGTAACGCTCCCAGACCGCGCAGCAGCATTCCAGAAGAGGACGGACAAGCGTAGTGCAGGCAGTCTCTTTAATAGATCTGTTACATTTTCTAAGTGTTCTCCTGATGAAACGTAGTCTTCTGTTTGCTTCGCCACAACACTGGTAGGCGTTCTTCCCAATTTGAGTTGATTCCTACATATGTAGTTGAATTTACTGCCATAGAATTTGAATGATTTATCGTGTAACCTATGTTTAACGGATTCCTTTTAGCACTCACGTGGATAATGTCACTGTTTTCATTATTTAGGGTAAAGAAAATGGTTTAAATGGTTCTGAGCACTATGGCACTTAACATATGAGGTCATCAGTCCCCTAGAACTTAGAACTAGTTAAACCTAACTAACCTAAGGACATCACACATATCCATGCCCGAGGCAGGATTCGGACCTGCGACCGTAGCAGCAGTGCGGTTCCGGAATGAAGCGCCTAGAACAGCTCGGCCACAAGGGCCGGCTGTTTAGGGCCAACTGCCAATTTTCTGACCATGTAAATATCTTTTCAAAATCGTTTTCTAATTTGATTTGATCAAATGATTTCACTAGACGATAAACGGCATCATCATCTGCAAACGAGCTACGACGGCTGCTTAGATTGTCTCCCAAATCTTTTATGTAGACGAAGGTCAGCAGAAGGTCCTTAACACCACCCTCGGGAACGTCAGAACTCACTTCTGTTTTACTCGATGACGTTTCGTCAATTACTACGAACTGTGACCTCTAAAGGTACCAGTGTACCACCTCGAATTATTCTTCGTTTGCATGAAATCCGTCTAACAAGAATAACGTTTCTAATCGAGCTTGGAAGCAATATTACGTACGGAAAACTTATGCAGTGGAGGAAAGGCTTTTCTGGAGAAGAAAGTTTTTCTGAGTTTACACATACAGGCACATTTTTCACACACTTGCTGCAAACACGTCTTCTACAACTAAGAACGAAGTACACTGCCCACTAACGTAAATGTGAGCACCTTCTAAAAGCCTTTTACACTGTGGACCGTTGCTAGACGAGCATTAAGAGAGTCATTGAGGTTCTGGATGGTACCAACGTAGATGTGGGGCCATGCTGATTCCAGTGCCGTTGCCAGCTGCTGTAGGTTCCTCGGTTGCGGATCGCTCCGGCACAGTCCCCCGATCGAGGTGGTTCCACAGATTCCCGACTGGGTTTAAATCCGGAGAGTGCGGTGGCCAGACGAGTAGAGTAAACTCATCCTGATGCTCTTCGAACCACGAACTTACACTGTGGGAGTCTCGACACGTTGCATTGTCCTGCTGGAATATATGACCGTGCCATCGCGCAACTGTCCCCAAAGATAGATACATACTCGTGTTGGTCTATTGTCACTTTCAGAATAACGAAATCATCCAGACAGTTCCAATTAAACCTTCCCCAGACCATAAAGGTCCCTCCTGGTTGCAGAGCTGTTTCAGGCTGTACAAGCCGATGGAGCAAAAATTGTGATTCATCTGAAAAGACCTCCTGTCGCCGCTCAGTGGACGTCCAGCTGTGGAACTGGCGTGCAAGTTCCGGCCTGTGTCGCCCATTGAGCAGGGGCGCGTGAACCGGGCGCCTGCTAGAGTTGTACAGAGGCAGCAACGATCGCTGAACGGTCGTTGAGGAGACACTGTTCGCACCCCCTTCGTTCAGCTGGACAGTCTGTTGCTCCATACTGGTACGTCTCTTCTCCCGTACCCCTCTGTCCAGCCGTCGTTCATCTCCGTCAGCTAAGGTCCACAGTGCACCACAGTTACCTCGGCGCCAGTCTTGGGTAGCGCCATATCGCCGTACACGGTACACTTTAACCATGGCGGCACGCGATCAGTTTACAAACGAAGCCGTTCCGCAAATGCTTTCACTCTTGCCCCGAAAGCCAATGATCATGGTGTTTTGGACGTAGAAGAATCGCTCCATTCCCGTATTACGGTAACGACTGCACCGTTTCCCGGCGTGCTCCCCAGCACACTTCACATACCCTCCACTGCTATTACTGCCAACTTCCGCGTGTGAGCTCTACCGGCACGTTGACATCGAATATTGGTGGAGGTGACATTAATGTGACTGGACCGTGAATGTAGTTTCCAGAGTAACTTTTTCTTTAATTTTCACTGGGAGTTTCAATTACTTACGGTTTTTGGCAACATTACGCAACATATAACATTCATTGAGAACAAACTGTAATATCAGACGAAGAAGGACGATTGGATTTTAACGTCCCGCCGACGATAAGATTAGTGATATGGCAGAATCTTCTATTCGCGAAGGGTAAGGAGGGCCGTAGACCCACGGCGGCGTTTGCCTACAGCTGTTCAGGTGATGATTATGATGATGATTTGAGGTGAGTGGCGCTCAACACCATGGTCATCAGCGCCTTGGCGAAAAGTCTGCACTGTGCGGCTGATCCCGGCGGAGGTTCGTGTCATCCCTCGAGCATGGGTGTATGTGTTTGTCCTTAGGATGCTTTAGGTTAAGTAGTATGTAAGCGTTGGGACTGATGACCTTAGCAGTTAAGTCCCATAACATTTCACACACATTTGAACATTTTTTTTTGAAAAGTCAGCATGATAATCTCATGGCTGTGGACGAAGGATGTACCAACATTCGGAGCAACTTCTAATGTATTAAAGTTTGCCTCCCTTCCCCACCAATTTAAAGCTGAGGCCTGGCAGTTTACAAAATTTCAGCACTCTCGTAAAACGGGAGTCAGTGTCTGTGAGGATAGTGGGCAGATCTCCATCGATTCTGAGGGCTGCCCTAATATCAGTATACATGGTGGCCCGTTGATCGTGACCGGGCCAAATATCTCACGAAATAAGCGTCAAACGAAAAAAACTGCAAAGAACGAAACTTGGCTAGCTTGAAGGGGGAAACCAGATGGAGCTATGGTTGGCCCGCTAGATAGCACTCCCATAAGTCAAACGGATATCAACTGCGTTTTTTTACAATATGAACCCACGTTTTTATTACATATTCGTTTAGTACGTAAAGAAATATGAATATTTTAGTTGGATCACTTTTTTCACTTTGTGATAGATGGCGCTGCAATAGTCACCAACATATGTCTCGCGATTTTAGACAAACAGCCGGTTTCACCAACAGCGGTAACGTAAACCGGCATAATATGCACTATTGGACAACGGAAAATACACGATGGCTGCGACAAGTGGAACATCAGTGACCTTGGAGCGTTAATGTATGGTGCGGCATTATGGGCGGAAGGATAATTGGCTCCCATTTTATCGATGGCAATCTAAATGGTGCAATGTATGCTGATTTCCTACGTAATGTTCTACCATGTTACTACGAGATGTTTAACTGCATGACAGAATGGCGATGTACTTCCAACATGATGGATGTCCGTCACGTAGCTCGCGTGCTGTTGAAGCCGTATTGAATAGCGTATTCCATGACAGGTGGATTGGTCGTCGAAGCATGGCCAGCACGTTTACCGGATCCGACGTTCCCGGATTTCTTACTGTGGGAAAAGTTGAAGGATATTTGCTATAGTGATCCACCGACAACGCCTACAACATGCGACAGCGCATTGTCACTGCATGTGCGAACATGACGGAAGGCGAACTACTCGCTGTTGAGAGGAATGTCGTTACACTTATTGCCAAATGTATTGACGTTGACGGACACCATTTTGAGCATTTATTGCATTAATGTGGTATTTAGAGGTAATCACGCTGTAACAGCATGCGTTCCCAGAAATGAAAAGTTCACAAAGGTACATGTATCACATTGGAACAACCGAAATAAAATATTCAAATGTACCTACGTTCTGCATATTAATTTAAAAAAACCTACCTGTTATCAACTGTTCGTCAAAAATTGAGAGCCATGTGTTTGTGACTATTACAGCACCATCTATCACAAAGCGCAATTAGTTGTCCAACTAAAACATTCATATTTCTTTGCGTACTACACGAATATGTAATAAAAAATGGGGGTTCCTATTTTTGAAAAACGCTGTTGATATCCTTTTGACCTATGGCAGCGTCATCTAGCGGGCCGACCATAGCGCCATCTGGTTTCCCCCTTCAAGCAAAACAAGTTTAGTTCTTTGTAGTTTTTTTTTCGTTTGACGCTTATTTCGTGAGATATTTGGCCCGGTCACGATCAGTGGACCACCCTGTATAAGACACACGTTGCCAAAATATGCTGAGCTGGAAGTGGGACGTCACAAACTTTACAAAATGGTGGCCGGTCTGTGTGGCCGAGCGGTTCTAGGCGCTACAGTCTGGAACCACGCGACCGCTACGGTCGCAGATTCGAACCCTGCCTCGGGCATGGATGTGACTGATGTCCTTAGGTTAGTTAGGTTTAAGTAGTTCTAAGTTCTAGGGGACTGATGACCTCAGAAGTTAAGTCCCATAGTGCTCAGAGCCAATTAACAAAATGGTGGATCCTTCCGCCGGAGGAGGAAGCCGTGTATTAAAGGGCTATACCCGATGCGCAGTCTGATAAGCGACGAGGCTGACGTGACATCATCCATGCCTATGTAGTCGATCTAAGCGACTGCAGTTTGTTGTCTGACACCTGCAACCATTCAGTCTCCCACTGACGTATGATGCGTCTGTCAGAAAATGAGACGATGGCGTGCAACGGGATGTGACATCGATGGACAGCACCATTCCGACATGCTCCCTTGTCGGATTTGTCTTCCATATCGTTTCGCTGTATCACGATGTGGCCAGGTTTTCTGCTGGGTAGCAGAAGACCGTCTCCTTGCCACGGTTTTGGAGCCGCTGTAAGGAGTCATGGGTGAACTGAATCAGCTGGTCTACTGGATACATTTGGTGAAGTGGTTGCAGTACACTAAACGAGTCGGAACACACAAGAAACCTTGTACGGTGATGTCTGTGAACCCTCTCCAGTGCATTCAGAATGCCATATACTTCCGCATCATAATCTGTAAATTGTTCCAGAAGACGCACTTTAAAAACTCTATCAGGAAAACAGCAGAACAACCAAGGAGATATTCAGAGAGATGGCATAAACCTACATCTGGATGGCTGGACGCCTGTTTCGGCCTCTGTCCTGTAGAATATGTGTTCAGTATCTTACTCCTGTGGTGCCTCGCTCGGTAAAGTACCAGAACTGAAAGCTGTACCAGGAACTTTGAATAAAATTAAAAAAACTAGTCTTTGGAGAATGTATATTGGACAGTGGTTAGTCTGATATGAATAAAACGTCATAAGCCATCAGCAGAAGTAAATGACCACTAAACGTAAACATTCAGAGGTATTTTATTAAGCAAGAATTTTGAAAATTAGAAAGCTGGCTTACTCGTGTATTATCCAGCCATGAGAGATAATCAGGTCACATTCGTATATAAGTACGTACGCCAAGTGTCACCTGTGAACACTAAGCTGCGTGACCAGTAACTCGTCTGGCCAAATTTCGTCGATTGTTCACTAAAGAGGAAATTCAAAGTAAACTTTCAGTGTCCCATGCAGTAAAATACTACCACACGTTCACTCGTATTACCCTTGGAGGCATTAGTGATCATTGCCTTCTCATCTAGGTACACATTACCCTTCGAGTGCACAGTTAGCGTAAATAAACTAAGAAAATTTCAGCTGAAGGATGATGGTTTCGTGATACTTAATTAATTATTAAGCACTAGCATGAGAATCCAAATGGTGTAAAAGCTCACGCAAAGTCTCAAATCTGCAACGTTTTCTACTGAAGTTAGCAGTTAATGATTATTAGTTATAGCCACAAAGACCGATGATACTTGGCTAAGACATAATGTGAAGTATTAAGAAAGAGCAACTCGTAGCATTACAGGAAATTCTGAATGAGAGAGACTGACCTTCATTCTGTGTTGTAGACTCCGAACGTCTCACCACACTATCGTCCGCAGAAGCTGTAATGAAAAAAAAAAAAAATCCAGTAATAAGATTCTTGAGATCACACATATAAAAATTATTTTCTAAACACTTCTACTTTTTAAGTGCTTCATCTGTATATTCTTGGTTAAGTACTGTGCATCGCATAAACTTTTTTAAGAAAATATTTATTGTTTTTTTCGTACGACCTAGGTTTCGTGTTGTATGCCCATTTTTCAGTACACAACTCATTGCAAAGATTGAATGGATGCTTGACGTAATGGCCTGACATATACAACTTCAACTCAGAAAAACAACTGATCATATGCAATACCTTAGAAGGTGGGTTAAATCAAAATTATATCTCCTTTGAAGGGAGTTACTACAAGCAATCAGATGGTTTGGCCGTGGGCTCACCCATTTTCCATTACTCCCAGAAATGTTCACCAAAAATTTCTTAACGCTGAACCACTGGTAAATAATTCAGTCTATTGGTACAGATATGTTGATGACAATCATTGTTTGTCGAAAATTTCCACTAGGCAACTCCGTAAGTTTTTGGAAACTTTGAACAAGCTTCCTATTGGCTTTTGGGATGAGACAACCAAGTAATTTTGTCTGCTAAAAGAATTTAACTCACAGTTAATGTTAAGGCCATGCGCCACGAGTGTAACTACAGTTGTTATCCACTCCAAGACTGCACTAAAGCTTCTTCCAAACGTCTTGCGTTCAAACCACCAAGACAGTTTTTTTTTCCTAGTATTCAGTCTTCTTAGTGTTTCGATGCGGCCTTCCACGAATTTTTCTCCGTGCCAACCATTTGATCTCAGATTAGGAATTGCAACCCAGTCTTCAATTATTTACTGGAAGCTTTCCATTCTCTTCTTCCTCTATAGTTTCTACCCTCTACAACTCCGTCTAGTAAGGTGGAAGTTATTCTCTTATGTCTTAACAGAAGTCCTTTAATCCTGTCCCTTCGTCTATCCAGTGTTTTCCATATATTATTTACCTCGCCGAGTTTGTGGAGAATCTCCTCATCCTTTATGTCAGTCCACCTTTTTTTGCATCTTTCTTCTGTAGCATCACTTCGCAAATCCTTCTGTTTTCTTCTGTTCCGGTCTTTCCATAGTCCATGTTTCGTTACCATACAGTACTGGACTCCAAACACACATCGTCGGAAATTTCTTTTCAAATTAAGGCCTCTGTTCGGAATTATTAGACTTCCCTTGGCCAGATATGTCATTTTTGGGTGTTAGTCTGGTTTTTGTGTGCTCCTTCCCCTATCCTTCATAGGTTATTTTACTGCGCAGGTAGCAGACTCTCTGAACTTTGTCTACTTCTTGATTCCAAATTTTGATGTTATGTTTCTCTCTGTTCTCATTTCTGCTACTTCTCATTACTTTCTGCTTTCTTCGATTTACTCTCAATCCACATTCTGTATTCATTAGACTTCTCATTATGTTGAGCAGGTACTTCAATTTGTCTTCACGTTCACTGAGGAAAGCAGTATTATCATCGGTTCTTACCATTCATATACTTTCACCCTTAATTTCAATCCCATTCTGAACCTTTATCCCCGTCATTGCTTTCTTGATGTGTAGAGGATGGACGAAAACCTTCATCCCTGTCTTATACCCTTTTTAATTCTAATTCGTTTTTTGTCTTACAGTGACTATTTTTAGTAAATGCGTTAATATCTCAGAACCATTATCTTGGGTACAGTAAAATTTTCGTATGAAAGTAATTACGAAACGTTTTCAGCGGACACTCCCAGATGGAGACGTAATACAACTTTGGTCACAGACACATATTAAAATGCACTTCATTTGGACAGGTGTATTAAGTGGCACTTGGAATGTATTGGTTAGTTTTTATTAGAGATAATTACGGTAAACTGAGTAGTAATACTTACGGCAGTGAAATCTGGAAGCACAACAGTTGTCGCCCTCACGGAATACCGGCGCACACTCCCTCAGTTCAGAAGCCCTGTGATCGAGGGAGTACTCACACGTCTGTCTCCTACACCAGGGTCCATCCAAGGTTCCTGCAACAGTGGAGCGTTCGTAAAACTGTTGCCAGTTTAATGACGCAGGAAAAAATATTTTAAACTGACAGCTTTTTTGTTTTGATCGCAGCAGTCACACAGCCAACCTGTTACAAATAACTGTTTGGTACATTGACCCAGGGTTAGACACCTCTAAGGTTATCTTCATGAGGATGACGTTTTGAGAAAATACACTGACAGAAACAATGGTCGGTCAGAATTAAGAGTAGATATGCTAAAGTCAAAAAATAAAATAAAACAAGCCCAGCCTTCGGCGCGTATGCCAGTCTGATGTTGTTGTTAGCTACTGATGAAGACATCCTTAGAGGTGTCGAAACCTAGGTCAACGTATCAAACGTTATTTGAAACCGGTTCGCTGCGTGACTGCTATGCTGAAACTACTATAAGGTTGCTGAGGAACATCCATGTTTAAAACTACATGAAAAACTTTTATTTGCAGTAGACGCAAGTTCATATTTATGTCACAACCTTCTGAGTTGACTAGCTTCCATTTCACCTGTTCTGAGAGATTACTTAAGACATTCTCAGCTGCTGCAGAGGGGATACTGTATTTTTTTGTATTGGCTTAACTGCAGTGAATATTGTGTGTTCACAATAAGTGTATTCGAGGTTCCGCTCTTCGAATTTAGCTGTACACTCTTATTTCCAGAATTCAGTAATTGCTTTCAAATCTTTGAAATAATTTATTAGAATTACTGAAGTGATAACAAAGGATAACGAGGACAAAGTGGTGAGGTGCTGGATTATGTGCACAAGAAACGTTCAATGGATCGACTAGCTGCTTCCAAGTGCAGGAAACCATATCTTCATTCGCCTCAACTGGTTGGGGGAAACACGACAGCAAACGGCAAAATATCATGGCTCCTACCTGAAACCCGACTCCATTAATTCGATTATTGTAGCATCTTAATTAATTTTGACTGGAATACTCTCTTTCAAATTCTTTAGGTGACAGGTGTAAAATACAGGGAGCGAAAGGCAATTTACAATTTGTACCGTAACCAGATGTCAGTTATAAGTGTCGATGGACATGAAAGGGAAGCAGTGATTGAGAAGGGAGTGAGACATGGTTGTAGCCTGTCACCAATTTGATTCAATCTAACTTGTATATAGTGAGTAAGCAGTAAGTGAAACGAAAGAAAAATTTGGAGTAGGAATTAAAATCCACAAAAAAAAATAAAAACTTTGTGGTTTGCCGACGACACTGTAATTCTGTCAGAGACAGCAAAGGATCTAGAAGAGCAACTGAACCGAATGGACAGCGTCTTGAAAGGAGGATATAAGATGAACATCGACAAAAGCAAAACGAGGTAAAAGAATGTAGTCGAATCATATAAGATGGTGCTGAGGGAATTAGATTAGGAAATGAGACACTTAAAGTTGTAAATGGGTTTTTCTATTTGGGGAGCAAAAAAACTGATGATGGTCGAAGTAGAAATTGATTGTTTCAGTTCATAATACTTCTTTCATTGTAATAATATTTTGAGAGAGGTGTCTTAAAAGAGTCAAACTGTTGTATATATATATTACTGTGGCTGGCTTTCATCCCAACTTCTCGAAGAATTATTATAAGGTCGTACCATATCAGATGGGAAAAATCGGTTTTAATTCTCATGAGTACAAAAGCCGCATAAAAAGCATAATGAAATCGGTTTTCAATTGTTAAAAACGATTCAAAAGCCAAGAACGCACAAAATATTTTTTATTCAAGACAACCGATTTGAAAAGTCTTAGCTGTCAGCTTTAGGTCTTAAACATTTTTGTAGTAAAACATGTTCATTTTTCGCTGAACCTTATGCACAAGGTGTCAAGTAGATGAAACTCTATTGTAAACATTTGTCATCACTAAAATATTTGTATAATGTAACAAGCATCTGTGAGCAATACGTATAGGTACATGCCCTCCTGGACAAGATGCTACGTGTTTTTACATATTTTAGCGATGACAAACGTTTATAATGAGTTGAGTTTGAAACAGGAACTTATGGAACTTATGGATACCCTCTATTCGCATATGGAAATAATACTTCTTAATGAGGAGGGTGTGATCACCAGTGAATTGGAAAACAAATTTTTGCAATATTCCTTGAAACAGAATCAACATGTCACATCTACAGCACCTAACGTAGTATCATTTATTTATTGGCTGGATGTGTTTAAACAATGTTTATATCGTCGATAAGAATTCATACGATAAGTCTGTATGGGGGTGAGTCACTTACCGTCAAATCCTTTTTGGCAGATGCACAGCTTGCACTCAGAGGAAGCTCCATCTATTTTCTGATCTTCGAAGTATGTCTTCCCCTTGTATGAACACTCGGCCGGGGGAATTTCGGTATCATTCACTGCAAAAGATTTGTTCTTGTAAGAAAACAATAAAGCATTATTTCTCAGTGGGGTAAAAAGGCTGCTCAAAATTGTCTTATCTTTTGGTTGCGATCACAGTATAACACCTTTCCTTTGCGACACTCCCGCTCGTTTTCGTTATCCACTGCGACAGCAATGCGTCAAGCGGAGAGCTAGTTAAACTGTTGAGTTCGTTATCTGGCGAATGCGTACAGTATGGTTTTACAATACTGTAAAATGGTCTCAACGATGGGAACCATTTTTAGCAATAAATCACGTCACATCAAGAACAAGGCACCACATCTGTCTCGCTTCTGGTTTGATGAGGACCTCTAGATGCCGCCAGGGAACAGTAAATATTAAAAAATCACCATCCACCCACCTAGGAAAGAGAGGTGGCCTGCACGCCTAAACAGACCGCCGTAACGTAGGTGCAACAGCAACATAGGGGTATCAGTCGAGAGACGAGACTAACCCATGGTTTCGCAAGAGGGCGAGCAGCCTTTTCAGTAGCTGCAGGATGCAACGCTCTCTATGTACGACTGATCTGGCTTTCAAACATTAGCCAGTACGTGTTGCTATGTCGCTACTGCGAACGGTGGAGAACAAGGGAAATACAGATGTTGCTTTTCCCGAAAGTATTCAGCTCTAACGTAGCGCTTAACGACTGACTCGAATTAGAAAAAAAGTGAATATATGGTACAACTGGACTTGGCTATAGGTTGACGGGACACATGTTAACCTGTCAAGGAATAGTCAAGTTGGTAATGGACAGAAGTGTGTGTGGGGGGGAGGAGAGACAAAAATTGCAGGAGTCCAATTCATGAACAGAGTAAGCGCGCTGAAGTGCATGTAGAAAAAAAAAGAAAACAGAGTAATGACGTAGATATAGTTGAATACTAAGGAAAGAAGAACTTTAACTGGTTCATGAGTCAGGAAACCCGATCTTCAGCCATCTATTTTCTTCAAAACAAATAATTCTGTAGCATGTTTATTTTACGTGTGAATGCAAAATCTTCCTTTTCGCCGTTACTTAACTTCAGTGTCTTTACGTTCAATTTACTTCCTTAGACATAACAACAATACTATCGATTACAAAGCTGTTTATACGACAATATCTAGCGTAGTTTATGGTACATTACTCTTGCCTAAAATAATTTTTAGTATTAAACAGGTAACGTTTCCTAATGTTTTGCAAAATTATCTTTATTTGGTCTCGAGCCCGCTTCCGCCTTCTGAGGCCACCTTTCCGTGATATGAGAATGCCGCAAACGCAGGTAAAATAACGTACAGTATACAAAGTTATTGTTTACACAAAAGATAAAAAAATGACATGTGGTCCGTTTACATAGAAAAATATTAAGTAAAGTTTTTGTGTGCAGAGTTATTTAACAAATTGATGAAATGCATAGCTGAATTTGTAACATTTAAGCCAAGGCCGTGTGCCCGCTCATGACCTTACCAATATAATTTTGCACAGTACTGCATCTTCTGTCAAGCTCCAACGGAAAATACTGTTAACGGTAAGATAATTTTTTCTATGGTATGTTCTGTGCATTGACTGTGCCGCCAACTTCTGCTCGCGTACATACACAGAATTAAATTTCTTGCCTTCCTCTTTCTCAGGTTGTGCCCATTTCACGGATATTTGTTTAATGCGTTTCAGATTACGGCACACAAAGATTTTTGCTCTTATAGTCTAATTTCACGGTTCAGTCAGTGTAAACAGGCGGCATTTTACTGCGACAGATTGAAAAATGTCTGGGATAGACTGCAAACTTTTCTCACTCCATTCACAACTGCTTCTTCCCTTTCGTGTACTTCGATTTAAATCTACAAGCTGGTATCTGTACGAGCTGTAGATAACCATTCGCTCTCTGTATTTCATTCCTGCCACTTTCAAGTTTTGCAGGAGTGTACTGAAGTCAACACACTCAAAAGATTTCTGTCAGCCCTTAAATACTGTAACCTATGTTTGCCTTTCTTTAACTACCTTTCTAGGGTAATTAGTAGGATAAGTATTTCCTTTCGTTTAGGTATATTTCTCCAGAACACAAGCCGATCTTCCCCGAGGTCGGCTTCTACCAGTTTTTTCCATTACTCTGTAAACAATTCGTGTCAATGTGTCGCAATCACAACTAACGAAACAAATTGTCCAGTAACATTTACACCTGTCAGCACCTTCTTTCTTTTGATTTAGAATTATTACATTCTTCTCGAACTTGCATAGTATTTCTCCTGTTTAACAAATTCTTCTGACATTTCTGGCTCTTCCAACGACTTCAGCGATAGTGAACGAATTTCATCTACTCACGGGATTTGTTACCAATTTGTTCTTTCGGTGGCATATCGAGTTCCCCTCACTTTTTTTTTTGTAAGATTCTCTTGAAGTCCAGTTGTCTTCCGTAGTTCCTCTTCATATTGCTTCCACCTTTCAGCTTTTCCTCCTTTGCTTAGTACTGGCTTGCCACCTAAGTTGATACATGGCAACTTCCCTTTAATCCAGTTGCCATTTTAATTTTGCTGTTGGATTTACTTTTTGTTTTCTACTAGTTCTACTAGAGTATTGCGTCTCTCCTCAAACCATTCCCCCTCACGCCTTTTTCCTACGTCACCCCTTTCGCCTGCTTTATTTGGTGTATTTTTATATTTTCTCCTTTTGTCAGTGAACTTACCGTCTCTTGGTTATTCAAGGACATCCATTGGACCTTGTCTTTTTGCGTAATTTATCCTCTACTGACTTCTCCATTTCTCAAAATTACTCATTCGACCTACGTCATGTTATTTATCCCCGTTTCAGTCAAGCGTACCCTAACGCTCCCTCTGGAACTCTCAACAACCTTTGCTTCTTTCAGTTTATCCAGGTCTCATCCCATTAATTTCCTACCTTTCTCCAATTTCTTTAATTTTAATCTATATTTTACAATTAGTAAATTATGGTCGAAGTCGACATTTGCCAATGGCTGTCTGACCATTATATAATCAAGAAGAAAGTTTTCACTGTCGGAACATTTCGCCCAGTACATATACAAGTTGGGAAACTTCTCACACAGCAACTGCAACATCAGAAACGCAGGCCACGTCAACATGAAGAATGTCTGGTTACGCATCAGCCCCTATGCTTAGATATTGTGCCACAAGTGCGTAAGATAGGATTTACGTAAAACCCTTCCTAGGAGACAATAGAGAGGTGATGGTTCATAGCTCCGGGAACTTATCTGGAGTGGTCTAGCATCATTTATGCGTTTTTTGTCCAGCCTGCATTCTTATTCTAAATAATATGTTGTATAATCAGCAATATATGTTGACTTGTAGGACATTTTATTTAATCCACAAAGAATATAATGAATCTATTTAACTTTCGTTACTCACCACAGCGTACTCCAGTGGGGCAGCATCCATCTAGATTATCTGTCTGGTAGCATTCTGCCTCTCGACCTAGAGGAACGCCGAGTAATCCACAGTCATATCCATAACAGTTGAAGGCTGATTCTCCCCTGTGGTGAAAATAGGTTATTTTTTTACACACTTTTGACTGGTTTCTAAGTTGTAGAGAGTTTAAAGGAACAGGCTTGGTATGTATCCACGAATTTCATAGATACATTCTGTACTTAGAGGGGAAAAGGACTCAGAATCAAAACCAATGAAGCGCTAAGTCTTCTTAATGAACCTGTCTGATGCAGGATATGCAAACATTTCTTATTTTTTGGTACAATAAATTATATTTTCTTCCTTTCTCAAGTATTAGCGAATACATTTGAACGAACTTTTAAATACAAGTATCTTTCTATAATACTGTCGTTGTATAATCTGCTAACCGTGGGACAATAATACTGTATTCAACTCTAAAAGACCAATACTGTTTTTGAATGCGACAGCTGTTGTTACTTGTAATAACTGAGAGTAATTCTCAATAAGGACGAAGTTCTTCAACTGAATGAATTACAAGACTCAGATAAGCATCTGTTACTTCCTTTGTGTTAGAGCAAATAGCCATTATTGCGTAGTGAAGAATTTACATTCATGGAGTATAGGTTACATTAGTACGAAAACTAATCGGTTGAATTTGTACGAGTACGAAGCAAATACTAATTTAATGATGTCAAATTGACAAGACTCATGCACCGTTCATAGCTGTAGGGCACCCAATTTCAGAACATTTCACTTTTAAAAATTCTGGAACGTTTTGGAAGTTGAGGCGTTTTTAACATAATTCTCTGGGCTCATACAGCTTAAAGAACAATCTCACAAAACCTTCCGAGATCAAAAACAGTTTACACTGACTAATGAAAGAAATACCGTATTTGGGATCTTGATTAAAATATCTTCATGTGACATATTTCTCGTTTGCGAACTTTCCACCTATTCGCAGTCCACAACTTTCCTGAACACCACAGTCTGACAAGTATTCTTCCCTCAGTCAACCCCATCTCAAGCACTTCAATTTTCAGCATTGCATAGTTACAGAAACCTCCCACCTCTACGACTCCACCTCATTTAATCATTACTTTGAAGAACGTCCATCTCATTAAGACTACAGCCTTTCCCCATCGTCCTTTTTCTTTTCTTTCTTTTTTTTAAGTCTTCTGTCTTTTGACTGATTTGATACGGCATAATACTTGCAACATATGTCTTCAGCGATTTGTTGCATGTATTTCCATATCTGCTTTCCTCTACAGTTTTTACCTTACACAGATCGCCATAGTACCATGGAAGTTATTCTTTGATGTCTTAAAAAATGTCCTGCCATTCTGCTCTTCCTTCCTGGCAGGTTTTCCATATATTCCTTACCGTCCCGATTCTCCGGAGAACCTCTTTATTCCTTACGTGACCACTCCGCCTAATTTTCAACTTCTGTAGCACCAAATACAAATGCTTCATTTCTCTTCTTTTTTCCCACTGTCCATGTTACATTACCATACAATGCTGTCGTCCAAACGTACACACTCCGGAATTTCTGCACAAAATTAAGTCATATGTTTGATGCTAGTATCCTTCTCATGGCCAGGATTGCTCTTTTTGGCAGAAAAATCCTGAATTTTATATCCTTCTTGCTCCGTCTGTCATGGGTTACTTTGCTGGCTAGGAAGGAGAACACCTAAACTTCATCTACTTACTGATGTCAAGTTTCTCGTTATTCTCAATTCTGCTACTTCTCGTTATTTTCGTCTTTCTACTGTTTACTCTCAATTCTTATTCTGTACTCACTACCCTGTACATTCCTCTCAGAAGATCCCATAATTCATCTTAATTTCCACTGAGGATAGCAATATCATCAGGGAATCTTATGATTGGTATCCTCTGACAATGAACATTAATTCTCTTCTTGAAACTTTCTTTTGTTTCCATCATTGCTTCTTCGAGGTATAGACTGAACAGCAATGGTGAAGGACTTCGTCCCTGTCTTACACCCTCTTTAATCCAAGCACTTCGTTCTTGATCTTCCAGTTTTATTGTAAGCTCATGTCTCTTGTACATATTATACACTGAAGAGCCAAGCAAACTGGTACATCTGGCTAATATTGAGTAGGGTCCCCGCGATCGCGCAGAAGTGCCGCAACACGACGTAACATGGATTCGACTACTGTCTGAAGTAGTGCTGGAGAGAACTGACACCATTAATCCCGCAGGTCTGTCACGAATCAATGAGAGTATGGTGGGAGAGGGGGGGGGGTTGGGAATCTCTTCTGAACGGCACGTTGCAAGGCATCCAAATCATGCTTAATAATGTTTATGTCTTGGAAGTTTGGTGGCCAGCGGAAGTTTTTAAACTCAAAAGAGTGTTCCTAAAGCCAATCTGTAGCAATTGTGGACGTATAGGGTGTCGCATTGTCCTGCTGGAATTGTCCAAGTCCATCGGAAAACACAATTGACAAGAATGGATGCAGGTGATCAGACAGGATACTTACGTACTCTTCACATGCCAGAGTCGTATCTAGACGTATCAGGGGTCCCATATCACTCCATCTTCACACGCCCCACACCGTTAAAGAGCTTCCACCAGTTTGAATAGTCCCCTGCTGACAGGCAGGGTCCATGAATTCATGAGGTTGTCTGTACACCCGTACACGTCCGTCCGCTCAATACAATTTGAAACGAGACTATTCCGACCTGGCAACATGTTTCCAGTCATCAAAAGTCCAATGTCGGTGTTGGCGGGCCCAGGCGAAACTAAAGCTTTGTGTCGTGCAGTCATCATCAAGGGTACAAGAATGGGCCTTTGGCTCCGAATGCCCATACCGATGATGTTTCGTTGAATGATTCGCACGCTGACACTTGTTGATTGAATTGAAATCTGCAGCACTTTGTGGAAGGGTTCCACTTCTGTCACATTGAGCGATTCTCTTCAGTCGTCGTTGGTCCCATTCTTGCAGGACCTTTTCCGGCTGCAGTGACGTTGGAGATTTGATTTTTTACTGGACTGCTGATATTTACGTAACACTTGTGAAATGGTCGTACTGGAATATCGCAACTTCATCGCTACCTCGGAGATACTCTGTCTGATTGTCATTAGTATAGTCCATGTCACGTCGCGTTGAGGCACTTGTTCCCGCTCGCGGGGCCCGATACGATATTAGGCTGTTATAGCAGTTTCTTTGGCTCTTTAGTCTATGATGTATCTGTGATGACAGCAAATGGTAGGGGTCGAATATCCGAGCGACGTAACTAGGGATGGGCGTAAAACTCCTGCAGG
Source organism: Schistocerca gregaria (assembly GCF_023897955.1). Taxonomy (NCBI): domain Eukaryota; kingdom Metazoa; phylum Arthropoda; class Insecta; order Orthoptera; family Acrididae; genus Schistocerca; species Schistocerca gregaria. The sequence goes on along the minus strand of NC_064921.1, from coordinate 785,306,854 downwards.
GTCTGGTTATCATAGAAACAGTTCACCGACAAATAACAGAGGAAGATGTAGGACCAGGAGCCACTGCTGGAAAATGGCGCTTTGGGAATGCCATCTGCCACTTATTATACCTGGAGTATAAATTGACCTAATTTTTGTTTCTTCAAAAGCATATATAATTGTGCTATACTTGTCAGTCTTTTAAGATTGAAATCTTCCAGAGTCATGTGATAACTAAGCACTGCGTCAACAATGAGGCATATCCGAATATTTTCACACACATTACTATACTTTTGCAGATAACGTGTGATGGAGATGCTTGTTTCACTCGATGTTTTTAATTCAACTCATATTTTAGAAACCTAAATTCAAACGTTTTCGGCTAATAAGTTGACTGTACATATCTGTTGGTTAGCTTGTTTCGCGATACCGAAATTACTGTAAAACATATAAATATAGTTTTATTTACAAATGACTACTGTGAGTAATCTTGAAAGAACTGTGACAGACGCGCGAACAGCAGGGAACTAACATGCATTGATACTGTGAAATAATGCATTGCCAATGGCTAGGCCCTAGCCGAATTCTAGATTTGCCAAAAAAAACGCAAAAAAGGATGACTGTCTGCTGTGCTCTGTCATTTGTAAATCTTACGGCAGTTGCTGGGTGCACTCACGCTCCTAATGGTACGTAGCCTGATGTAATTATAGGCTACACAGATTCACAGTAGATAGGAAACTTCACTTACCCTTTCGTTCCGTCCGTATCACTGCTGCATTCACAACTCGGTATGCATTTGAAATCTAGTTCATCACCTGTTTCTACGCCAGGTTCGTAAGTTTTTCCTTTGTAATAGCACTTTGTCTTGTCCAAAGAGAGAAGAGTACCTAGAAAAATAACAAATGTTTCAAGTATTACGTATGGCATAAGACTACATGATCTGTTCTGAACACAATAACATTTTTCAAACAGAACGTCTTCTGTCTTTCTGATTTGATTACGATTTGGTGTAAAAAATATAATAAACAGAAACGACAAATTACTGCAGTGAATGGTGGCTCAGTTGTAAGAAGCCCTCGTGGAGAACGGTTCGAGGAAATGCGCTGATTATTGCAAGCGGCAAGGAGGATAATAATTTTTTTAGCATATTCTGTGAACACACTGACTGACGAACACACCTTCGATGTTTCAGCGTTCCACGATGTATATCAGTCAATACTCTAGTGTTCTGAACACCGTCAATTTAATTACAACCAACCGTTGGCTTTGGCTCTCAAACGATAGTAAATTTAGCCGAATACCGAAGCGCAGCTCGGTGCACTTTTGTTGTCTGTCACTTTAAATGGTGGAATCATCTCAGCATTACGCTCAGGTTGTAAGGGATACAAAAATACATTTTCATTGGGGTTGTGGATGCGGAATGGAAGGACACTGAAGGCACCGAACTGTAGACTAGAAAACATTTTGTTCCGCTCTGATAGGTATCAGACGTTTCTAGTTTATACTCGAGGTACACATTATGGATCAAGGTCCTAACTACCAAATAGGATACTTACTGCAGTCGAAGCGGCTAGGGCAGCACTCGCTGGAACCGTCACTTGGAACGCAGCCCAGCTCCTCGTAGTACCGTATGGCTCTGAAGTAGGGACAGTCCTCTACTCTACATCTTGTGGCCCTGGCTTCTGTAACAAAAAATGTGTATATTAATTAGAACCAGTGGCTGCTTTCTCACAGAATTCCCAAGAGGAAGACGAAATGCAGGTCGGGTAATAGTAAACAAAACAGAGCATAGTAATGTAAGACTGCTAGAATTATTGCCTGCATATTGCTCTTATAACTGTTCCCGTACCGTGTTTAGCATAACGATTTGCCTTTAAATTTCTTCAGTTATTTTCGTTTTGGTTATTTATTAAATTAGAAATCAATGACAGCGGCTTTTTTCGGCTCAGAATGAAAAAAATCTCACAACGTACATATTTTACGAAATCTTGGAACGGTGCTTGTTTGATACTGTAGGACCCAGAAGCTCACAACGGCAAATACTGTATATAGCAGTCGTAAAAACGCTAAAGCCAGCTGCCAACACAGAGTCATGGAAATTTTTGCAACTCAAATGAATGTGTTTTGTAGAATTACGTAAATAACAATAGTAGTAACAGGCGGAAATTGCACGAAACGCCACACATCGTTTGATGATGTTGTCTGTCTCACTGTTTATCCAAACATTAATGGAAGCCAACTGTTCATGTAGAAAGCAGCAGTACAGTTTTTTGCTGACTCATTTCTCTTTTTCTCAGTATTTGTTAATATTGTTTTCAGACACGTAATAGGCGCTGGTAAGCATAAGTGGCCTCAAATGGTGTAATAAAAAGGAAGAAATCAGTTTTTGATACAATACAGTTCTCCAGTAGTTTCAGAAAAATTCTTGCTAGAAGAAAACACCAATGAGAAAATTCCTACTGAACTCTTTTCTAGACACGTGTAGAAATAAGGTGGTGATTTGTAATAGATTTTCGCTCGCTTTAAAAATGGAACTCCTTCATTTAGAGAGACGGCGCCTTGTTCTAAGGATTTCACCCACATTCGAAAAGGGTGGATACCGAAATTTCTCACTAATGAATCCGGTCAAGTTCCACATGATCTTATACAAACGCTAGCATAGTTACTTCAACCTGGACGCAGTTTACTCTTTCCCTGGTTCTCTTGCGTTGATTTCGTCCCTATGATCACGATATTGACCAGACGTGTACTTCTAACACTACTGGATGCGCTCTCACACTAGAGCATCCTGGTGTCATTGTAAAACACAAATTTTGATTTTTCTTGCTTGTTTCAGATTTCTGTGACTGAGAAATACTCGAACACTTCAGGGATAGTATTGAGAGACTGGTTCCATCTCATTCGTGTTTATTGCTGACACAGATGCTCTTTAATGGTAATGTTTGTTGAGCTTTTTGCTAGTTTGTTTCTAGCATAAATCTCACCATAATTACAAGTCAACACGTGGAAATTACTGGCCCTATGCACTATCTGACAGTTAATGCTTTACCTTCTTCTTCTTTTTTTTTTTCGTGTCGTGATTCCCGCCTTGTTTGCAAGGTCCACACACTCTGACGACAATCCGCATTTCCCTTTCCGGTTACGTGACGTTCATGTGACAGTTATATGAGCTTCTCATCTATCACCAAAAACGATGTGTAGGCCTTATGTGTGCGGATCATACATAGTTTCTTGGCCACTAGTCCTTCCGTCGTAACTGCTTTGTTTCTTACACTGGACGTAAACGAGTTTTAATTAAATATGTGGCCAAGTACGAGTTGGTTGATGGTTCAGAGGTAAAATATTTCATTCTAAGGATTTATTATTATTTATTATTAATTCCTTTAACTCCTCATGTGGAGAATAGGGCTGCAACAAAGGATTGCCATCTTGTTCTGTCTTCTGCTAGTATCTTCATTTCATCCCATCCCATTCCTTGCTGATGGCCTTCTGCTTCAACTGACCATCTCCAAGTCATTTTGGGCCTGCCTCGTCTCCGTCGTCCTTACGTGATCCTTTCACGTGCTTCTCTCGCAATATGTTCATTTGGTCTTCTAAGAGTATGTCCTAACTGTCTCCACTTTCTGCTTCTGATTTGCAGCTCAATTGGCTTCTGGTTTGTTCTTTCCAAAAGAGTTTCGTTAGAGATGACATTTGGCCACCGTATCCCCAGTATGTTCCTCAGGCATCTGTTGTTGAATGGTTGCAGCTTTTGGGTTAACTGTTTTGTCTCTTTCCATGTTTCACACCCATAAAGGAGCACAGATTTTACATTACTTTCAAATATACGCAATTTGGTCCTCAGTGATATTTCTTTCGATCTCCAGATAGAGTGTTGAGTTGTAAAATCTCCTCTTGCTTTGTTGATGCGGCTGTTAATGCCTTCTGTTGCACCGCCATCTGGTGTAATCATGCTTCCAAGGTAGCAAAACTTATCCAACTTTTCAATTATGTGGCTCCCAAGCTTAAGCTCTGCAATGCTGTTATCATTTGCCAGCATGTCTTTAGTTTTTTGGGCGTTTTTTTCAAGTCAACTTCCTTCACTGCAGATTTCAGATCTTCTACATTCTCTTTCATCTCATTGAGGCTTTGGGATAGCAGTAATTTTTTTATGCACGGAGTTTAAAGTTTATTTCCTTCATTCCTTCTTCTCTATCTTGCCTACTGTACCGGTAGGCCTCGTCAACTGGCCCGATCCATTTGCCCCAGTATGCCGAAGACACTTCCATCCTTGTCATCCCCTCATCATACCACCTACAGCAATATCCTTTCCTTACTTCAGCGACCCAATATCTCTTTCAGCTTCCTGATCACCTGACTACCATAACCCTACCTTCGCTCCTCTCTTTTCCAGCTCGCACCTTCCGATCCAACACTTGCAAGCCCTGCATCATGTCCCCCTTAGTGCTGTGCTTCGTGCGTTGATACGAGTTACTCATTCCGTTTTTCTTCATGAAATTTGGACGATCGACGCAGCCGTCTTGCTCGGGTGTAGCGTGCTGCGTTGTTGTAATGAAATCAACAGCCTGACTGAACATAGGAAAGTACGCCACTAATCAATGACGCCGAGGAAACCTGAGAAATCAAATCTCCCCCTGCGCCCTCTCACTTTGTTCCCAGATTCATTCGCGCTGCTCTTCATCCCACCTGTCCTACCCGCCCCGTACTTACTGGGAGCTGACCTGCATGGTCTCTCCAGAAGTCCGAAGGTGGCAGTCACACCATCGTCATTTGTAGTTTTATACTACTGGAGCTTCTTCTTTTATGGAGTAGACCGTTGACCTGTTCTGTCCACAAAAATGCTACTAGCGCTCTACTTCTTGGCAATGCTATGTCTCTTCTACATTTCCTCATATAAGATAAATATCCTTTTTATATCCTTCCTTCTTATGCTCTGTTTTGTTGTGAGGCTCGTCGTTTTAAAATTTCATTCATTCTGTTTCAAATACTTAAGCACAAGTTTTTAGTATTCGTTATCTATGCCTCTGAGCAGTACAAAGTGGTATAGCCCCAACCACCAATTTGTAACATATCACTCGTTTGCTTATAGTTAATGAACTGTTCCTGGATATTATGCTGTGGTCGAATGGATTTCACTCTAAAATCGGACATTTCGTCCCCATCTGCGGAGGAAATTTTCAAGGTGGATATTAGTTGTGTTGAATGTCTGGTTGACACCCTGACTCGCTACTGGCAGTATTCGAATAGGAAGCTACCATGGCGCCACCGTTCTCAGATTAGTCGCAGTACTTCAACAGGGAAGGAATGAAGGAAGCCGGTGTAGCCATGGAGGTTTAACAAGAAGAGCTGTCACGATGTCACAAACTTGAAGCCAACGTCTGCCAAGTCAGTAGAGCCAAACACTAGCTTCTGGTGGAAGCGTTTTAATGAAAAATGTCATCATGAATAATTGATATGTGCACTAGTCGGTCTGGTTGTAGTCGCTTCCTTGTTATTCGAAACGTGTATCATAAATATAATTACATTAACGAGGTAAGGTGCGCCGTTTTCTTGGATAAAATATGCCTTCAAGATCAAGTAAGTATCTGAAAAAGCCTTCCTGACTCTGAGTTACTCACAAAATCACTTTAATATCTTCTGTTTAAAAGAACTGTTGTCTACATATGACAGAAATTAAGAACAAGTAGAAATTGTAATCAGTTGTCTGCTAATGTTTAGGGCATACTAACATGAAAGCACTGCGCAGCGCCACCTCCCCTTAACATACCTCGATGAAGTACAGCGGTATATTGATTTCTAATGCATGCACACCTCAACATTAGGCTTGTACTCGCTCCATTTCTCATCACTGCTTCTCACTATGCCCCGGTTTACAGGCCGCTTAGTCAAGTAATAAATTGGCTCACCTTACGGTATCGTTCGCTACATCCTATAAAACAACTTTCAGTGGCATATAGTCATGATACCCATGTCCGGTAGCCCTTCCTCTTACATGAAATTCTACTCACCGGCTGAAGCCATGAAGGCCGCCAGCAGCAGCACGGAGATGACAGAAACACGGCGAGCGTTCATGTCAGTGCCTCCAAACACCAGGTGGACGTCAGATGCCGTTCTTGCTATATATACAGGCGGGAAGAGAGAAGGGAGCTGAAGATACCTACGTCACCAGCAGCAGACGTCACTGTAGGAGTCTGGGCATGGTGAACTTGGCGGGAGGGGAGGGGCAGGAGTCAAGGTCGACAGTTCCGCTTCCTCGCCTCCTACTCCTCCAGCGGACTGACACTCCCGAGCCATGTAATTACACTTGGTGAGTCCAATCTGCATGTCCGGGAACTACTGACTATAATCTGACACAAAGTGTTTCGGATGTAATGGCGACAAAGTGTCTTTCTACTACTATTTCATCGAATCGGGAGTCAAGATGCCACACCAACATTGTCGATTTCGTTCTCATCGTCGACATATAAACACCATTGGCTGGTAATAATCGTATTTATTAATCAACTAGCTTGGCGATTACTGTTTCGCATGCGTAGACTGTATAGCCTGCAGATACTTTTTCATTTATTTATTCGAATTTTTATGTTGTTCACAAATTGCAATACCTTCTAAGCTTATAAGCATGGTTTCTTCCGAATGCACCTCTGACCAAATAGCGATTCTGGTTGATGGAGTCTATAGTTTTTGTTAATCATGTCTTTTGCGTTCTTGTGAATATGTTTCCATAACAACTTTCATTCTCTAACAAATATTTCTTTACACCTAACGGAGAAGTGAAATAAGAATTTTCACAAATTTAGCTTTATAATTGTTTTAATGTAATGAAATACTTTCTTAAAAAATTTCATCCCCTATTGCACTCCCATAGGGGTTGAATTTCTAGAAACATTGAAACAAGTGTTATTTATTTATTTATTTTTAAGTGTTTTAATGAGTTGTACAGACAATTTACATGTGGCAATATTTGATTTGTGCTTGTAAAATGTAGAATATCTCACATAATATGGCAAGTCTTTTACTTATTTTCCGAGAAATCGACTCTGATACAGTCTTTGGAAATGTCACATCTCTCACTGTTACCATCTTTGGTCATGTGCTTACAAGCACTCCATGTCCCACTACAGTTAAAAGTGATATTCTTGAAATAAAAGTATCTTATTCTTTCCTTCCCTAATATAGCAATTGAGATATAGTATTTTTATTTTCGCAAGACATAGTTTCCGAAAATACAAATGCACTGACTGAATACACACCTTGAGCATGTCGATACCGCTGCAATGTGAACATCGTACTTCTCAGATTTCTGACGTATTTTTAAATATTGTGGCCAGTAACATTGGACAAATACAGTATGTAAGGCTTTTATGGAGTCTTTTTGATTGTAAACTGCTCTTGTTGTTCATAACCTTCAGTAGGCCTGTTTCATTTTAAACAACAGCAGTAACTGGGAATCAATAATATCCTATGTATTTTTTCTAGTCAGAAAAGATGCTGCTTGGGAACAATTGAATGTGGAAATATTCGATATGAACCTCCATTCAGCTAGCGTAGGACAGGCTTGTGCTTCAAAACTGTCGATTGGAAACCTCTTCGCAATGTTATATTCCTCCGACATATCGATCAGGAAACTACTCGACTTGACACTTAGGCCGTGGCTCGAGACGAACGCTACTCTGCTTTTCCAATTAGAGTAAGTGTTAGAACGTAGTACCTTCCACTTCAAGGCACTTAGTGATTGGCTTATAAATGGCCATACACTGGACAGACGCGTATCTGAGGGAATGTCAACACAGGCGTTTCTGATGAGGTTGAGCATGTCTTCACGGCCTGCTGGCACTTGTTGATACAGCTTAACTTGTAGATATGCCCACAGAAAGAAGCTCGTTGAAGTACGGCTACCTATGGGGGCCAATTAATTGGGCCACCTGTGTCGATTCACCGGCCAGAGTAAACACGATCTAGGGCTTCCCGTGCTTCAGTTGTGTAATGCGCTGGGCAGCCATCATGTGGAAACCATCTTATGCTGTCGAACGTCCAGGGCAACATCCTGCAGTAGTATCGGTAGTCCCTGTTCCATAATCGTTCGATATTTGCGTCCATTCAACGTACCATTGGTAAAGTATGCCCCAATGAATTTGTTACCATGATGCCACACCATACGTTAAACGATCAAGGACGTTGATGGTCAACGTGCCCTTAAACAGGTGGGATTGTCTACACTCTAGAAATGCATGCTATGGTGGTTAGCGCGACAATGGTTTGTGAATGTAGACTCATCGGGAAACAGTAATGAGTTGTGTGTGGTATAGTTGTGTCTCCCCTTGAAGTCAAACAAATTGAAATTATAACTTTTTTTGATCCGATGTGTCGTTTTGGAAATGTTTCAATGTCTTCAGTGTCTTCAACCCTTAGGGTGCAGCATGGAGGTGGGGTCCAACTTGCCATTGGATATTCAAAAGCGGCATTGGGTAGCATATCGTAAATTATGATTGTGTGTCCATTTCAATTCCTCCGGTTACAGCACGAAACGAAGAAAATGCATCAGACAAAGCCTATGTAGATTTTGTCGTAGAATCGTAATCTGAAATAAAAAAAAAACAGGGGTTTCTATTGAATATTTCAAAGCTGCCCCACGCCACCCACGCAAGGGGTCGGATGACGGGTCGAGTGTGGTATCATTGGATGTCCCCCTCGGAGACAAACAAATTGGGCTCGTATAACCTTTTTGATCCGATGTGTAGCTTTCTAGATGTTTCAGTCTCTTCTGCTAAAATGAATATCCTAGATACGTGTATACAGCGAGGCTAAGCTCCGCTAACCGCAGACTGCAGTGCCTTCATACGACTCGCACAATATTTTTGTATCTCTCGCTCTCTAGACGCAGACTGTTAGTCCTACAGAAATTATGAACAGGGCCTTTTTGTAAGAAACTTAATGTACTTACATTTTCTACTGGGATAAGTTTTCCCTAGATGGCGTAGTTCTCTAATTGTTCAACGAAAACGTAAAAAAAATCACCTTCAGACACGTTTTACTTGAGTAACTCGGAAACCTTGGCCTGAGCACAAACGCATCCCAGCACTGAATTCAATTTCATTAAATTTCTGACAAAAAGGACCTGCTTATATTTTCTGTAGGACTGAGTATTTGCAGGTTGCAATCGACATATTACGAAAATGTAACAGGTACAAAGAAGATGGTTACATGACCATTTTTGATCTAGAACTGAAACTTAAAACACGGACATGCCTTGTGGTAGCTACGATGGCTCTTACACAGATAGGCATTGACTCGCATTGTGCTGGAATCACAGGTATAGGTATGTCATTCCGTTCTGCTTCATTTATACAATAGAATTTTTCCGTCGCAGTGGCTGGTGAGGTTTGCGACCAGTCTCTTGACTGGCCAGAACACTAGTAGAACACCTTCTGCATAAAGGTAGATGAGGCAACATGAGGCCGTGCGACATCTTTTTGAAAGGTATCACACAGACCTTATTCATACGACACAGACACCGTCTCTGACACGTGATAATTGTAATGTCTGCTGTCCAAACAACCGCCTATATGAATTAGAGGTGACTGTGTGATGCAGTGGTACCCCATATCATCACGCCGGGTACTGGTCTCTCCACATTATGACGAATGCAGACTAGTAACGACCGTTCTCCTCGCACTCTTCACGCAGAGAATTGATCATCGAAATGCTGACGTGGTCACTGGGATTTGTCTGAACATTTCTTTCTACAGAACTTAGTACCATTCCTGTGTTCATTGGCAGACGCACTACAGTCGGTGCGACTGCCTTCTGCAACGCCAAGGGAAGCCGCAATCCGCGGTGCTCGAGACATCGCCGCAGTGACCGAATGCGGGTATTAGGCTTGCTCCAAGTAGGCTCCACATTTCCGCAGTTTACATGAAATGTATTCGCATTTGCGAATAAGGACAGCTGCATAATGCAATTATCACAATAAAAATTTATGCTGGATCGGGAATCGACCCCGGACTTTCTGCTAATCGCGAGCGCTTTCCTTCATCTGACTACCCTTGCATGACTCGCGGCTCGACCCTAATTTTCCTATGTCATAAACCAATGTGTCTACAACCTGTACTCATTGATTCAATATGTACAGGGGAGACATTTTACTTTACTGTCACTGGCGATAAGGGAGAAATTCGGGTTCGGGTCCTGATATGGCACAAATTTTCATTGTCCTCATTCCATTATACAGCTGCTGGTTGTCCAAATTCGCAATTGCGAATGCATTACATGTATTTCATAACAGCTGCAGTCACCGCACTACCTGTTTCTTTGGACTTGCATGCATGTCAAAACGGAGCATTGCGTCGAAATTCGGAATAACACAGGTCACAACGGTACGCATCCAGCACCTGGAAAATTGAGACTATCTTCACCGCATGCTGCCCGAAGCTGTATTACGACGCCTTCCCCGCCATTTAAATTCCACACTCTAAACGCTGGCTCACAACGCTTTGCTGTCTCATATCAGCAGAGGCAGTCTGCAGTCGCATCCGTGAGCCTAGCGGCTGTCAACCAGAGGAGTGTGGTTTCAGCGACCTACAAAACACGGGCTCTTCATCCGTCCATTTATGACTGCTGCCGCAAAAGAGGTCAAGATCTGCTGACAAACGCACCCTTCCTCGTATGTTTGTGACTAGACTGACAGATATCAGCCGACATGTACACGAGAGACGTATCAACTAGGGAAACACGTCGCGATTATTGCGAGAGAATTATTGACAGGGTACTTGAGAGGAAAGGTCTTGATGGTACAAACAGCATTATATACCCTATCTTCGTGTCAGAAAATATGCAAACACGTAGTACAGCAATTTCAATTATTTAGCTACAAAAAAGTATGACACTGCCAAACATTGTAAAACGTTGAATTCTTTTGTTGATGGTCACTGCGTAACATGTGATCAAAGGTCTATGCGACTGTCGTATTCTCTCTGGGTTCAGTTCTCTACAGCCTTTTCAGTCGGTTTAATATACGTACCTGCAGCACTTCCTAAGATCTAATGATTCGTGCATATACTCACCAATTTTTTCTCTCATGGTGCAGTGACCCAACGCATTAAAGCTTTAAATTATGCTACACAAACCTAAAATATTCTCCATTCCATTGACTGTTTAAATAACGAGGATAACAGCATATATTTTTTTCAAAAGGTTTCGGAATATACTAATATAAATTAGATTAATAGCATACATGAATTATTTGCCCTGATGCTGTCTTCCCAATTCGTGGAATAATACAAGTATTGTGTTTTACTATGGCTTTCATGGGAAGAAAGTTTCTGCTGCTTCTTGTATGTTTTGATATTTTCAAGCAGTTGAGTTCCCAGGAACTTGTCGAAACCTGGGAAACAAGCACCCCGAAATTTATTTACTTGCAAGTACTTGCAAATAATCAACAATAAAACGAAACCAATCGTTCCTTTTCAAGACCACTAAATCTTAAAGGGGAATACGTTCATCTTTAGTTAGCTAGTGGATTAAAGACTAATCCACTAGCTAACTAAAGATGAGCGTATTCACCTTCTCAGTTAGTCTTTTACTTTGTTTACTCTCTGAGTTAATGAGTTCACTCGTTGGTATATAGGATTTTTGGTTAGTTAGCTAGTCAGATGATTTGTTTGATAATTAAAAGTTGTGTGGCCTCATGAGCACAAAACAAACAAAACTTATCAGAATCTGCGGAAAAAATTAATATTTGGGTCAACATTTGTAAAGCCGGCTAGGAGCTACAGCCTGGAGCTGCGCGACCGCTACGGTCGAAGGTTCGAATCCTGCTTCGGGTACGGATGTGTGTGATGTCCTTAGGTTAGTTAGGTTTAAGTAGTTCTAAGTCCTAGGGGACTGATGACCTCAGAAGTTAAGTCCCTTAGTGCTCAGAGCCATTTGAACCATTCGAACGTTTGTAAAACTTTAATTCCTCTCTCTCAAATCCCACCCTATGGGGAGAGAGGGAGAGTTTTGGTTTTAGCGAATCAAAATGTACGAAGTAAGTAAGTGTTTTTTATCTATCCATAAGCATTTTCCACGCAAAAATGAGAACATGTATTTTCTTGAATTACAGCGCCAACTTCCAAGGATCAAAACAAATGTTTAAGACAAAATGTTCTATGTTTTTTATGTAGACTCTGATTCTGCAATTAAAATAGGGGGTTAGCATTGGAAATTTTAAAGTTGCCTCTCGCCCCACCCCCAGGGGGCTGGGTTGGCGGGCTAATTTTAGCATCAGAAGATGTCCCCCTCGGAAATAATCAACTTTGGATTCTATAAATTTTTTCGTGTGAAGCTTATTTTTCGAATTATTCTGGTTTGTCAACTTACAATTTACTCCCTATGTATAGATTCACAGCTACGGTGGCGGACTGAACTTCTATGGAAAAATCTTTTACCAGTAAAGCGCATATAATTTAGAATAACTGTCTACTTTGCTGAACAAAGTTCCATCAACGTCATGTGGGGTTTACTTTTCGAAAACTTATAATTTTTTAGAGTTAGTGTGATACATTTGATACTGCCTCTTGTTTTCTTAATTGTTGTGGAATAACATTTTCCAAAATATTCCATTGGTTCCTCAACTGAAGAATATCACCCTACGGCTGTTGCTATGTTTAGATACCGATTATTAAAATAGTTTATAACTGATGAATCACAAGCCATAGCAAGGTTGTGATGTTATCCTGTGGCTGATGCGTCGTCCTGCCTCTCCTTTCGTAATCATCAGTGTGGTTCTAAGTGCACTGTCACCATTAACTATTTCTCCATCATAAGCATTCTTGTGGACTTTTAATTAACTTTTCTTAGTGTACTGCTGTGTTCTTTTCAGTTGCATGTATTGGAGTCAACTCGCCTCTGACTTTCGGCTTGCTTGTTGTCCGTAAATCCCTTGCATATCACCGTTTTATGAAATCAAATGTTCAAAGTGATGACCTCCAACTTCGATGCATTTATTGACTCCTGCTATAAATCCCTGCACGCATCTTGATAATATGTCTGGTGTAATTGCAGCACAAGCATCTCTTATTCTTTGTATCATGTTTTCGCGGTTGGTGGGCGTTTACTGAAGAACAATATCTTTTATACAGGGTGTTACAAAAAGGTACGGCCAAACTTTCAGGGAACATTCCTCACACACAAATAAACAAAAGATGTTATGTCGACATGTGTCCGGAAACGCTTAATTTCCATGTTAGAGCTCATTTTAGTTAGCTTCGTCCGTACGTATTGTACTTCCTCGATTCACCGCCAGTTGGCCCAATTGAAGGAAGGTAATGTTGACTTCGGTGCTTGTGTTGACATGCGACTCATTGCTCTACAGTACTAGCATCAAGAACATCAGTACGTAGCATCAACAGGTTAGTGTTCATCACGAACGTGGTTTGCAGTCAGTGCAATGTTTACAAGTACGGAGTTGGGAGATGCCCATTTGATGTATGGATTAGCACGGGGCAATAGCCGTGGCTCGGTACGTTTGTATCGAGACAGATTTCCAGAACGAAGGTGTCCCGGCAGGAAGACGTTCGAAGCAATTGATCGGCGTCTTAGGAAGCACGGAACATTCCGGCCTATGACTCGTGACTGGGGAAGACCTAGAACGACGAGGACACCTGCAATGGACGAGGCAATTCTTCGTGCAGTTGACGATAACCCTAATGTCAGCGTCAGAGAAGTTGCTGCTGTACAAGGTAACGTTGACCATGTCACTGTATGTAGAGTTCTACGGGAGAACCAGTTGTTTTCGTACCATGCACAGCGTGTGCAGGCACTATCAGCAGCTGATTGGCCTCCACAGGTACACTTCTGCGAATGGTTCATCCAACAGCGTGTCAATCCTCAATACAGTGCAAATGTTCTCTTTACAGATGAGGCTTCATTCCAACGTGATCAAATTGTAAATTTTCACAGTCAACATATGTGGGCTGACGATAATCCGCACGCAGTTGTGCAATCATGCCATCAACACATGTCTTCTGTGAACGTTTTGGCAGGCATTGTTGGTGATGTCTTGATTGGGCCCCATGTTCTTCCACCTACGCTCAATGGAGTACGTTATCATGATTTCATACGGGATACTCTACCTGTGCTGCTAGAATATGTGCCTTTACAAGTACGACACAACATGTGGTTCATGCACGATGGAGCTCCTGCACATTTCAGTCAAAATGTTCGTACGCTTCTCAATAACAGATTCGGTGACCGATGGATTGATAGAGGCCGACCAATTCCATGGCCTCCATGTTCTCCTGACTTCAACCCCCTTTACTTTCATTTATGGGGGCATTTGAAAGCTCTTGTCTACGCAACCCCGGTACCTAATGTAGAGACTCTTCGTGCTCGTATTTTGGACGGCTGTGATACAATACGCCATTCTCCAGGGCTGGAACAGCGCATCAGTGATTCCATGCGACGGAGGGTGGATGCATGTATCCTCGCTAACGGAGGACATTTGGAACATATCCTGTAACAAAGTGTTTGAAGTCACGCTGGTAGGTTCTGTTGCTGTGTGTTTCCATTCCATGATTAATGTGATTTGAAGAGAAGTAATAAAATGAGCTCTAACATGGAAAGTAAGTGTTTCCGGACACATGTCCACATAACATACTTTCTTTCTTTGTATGTGAGGAATGTTTCCTGAAAGTTTGGCCTTACCTTTTTGTAACACCCTGTATAATCCCATAAGAAAAAATCTGGCGAGGTAAGGTCATGCGATCTGGCTGGCCAGTTCACAGAACCTGCCCTGCCGATCCAGCGACCACGGTAAAGGCTATCTAGTACATCGCGCACTACTAATGAATAATGAGCTGGACAACCATCATGTTGAAACCACATGTTTTGTCAAACTTCGATGCTCAGGTCCTCAAGTAGATCTGGCAGTTCATTTTCAAGTAGGTTGCGATATTTGTTGCCATTCAAATTACCACCGACCAAATATGGACCATTCAATTCAGCGCCAATTATAATACATCAAACATTAACTGAACAAGGTTGCTGATAGTCGACTTCTAGAATCCAATGTGGGTTCTTTTCACTCCAGTAATGCATGTTATGGCGATCAGCTTCGCCGTGGTGTTTGAATGTTGCTTCATCGGAGAAAATGGCAAAACAATTTTGGCTTCTCTGCATCCGCTGAACTGCCCAGTGACGAAACGTTAGACAATTTCGGAAGTCATCGCCACGTAGTTCCTGATGCATCGATACAAGGTATGGGTGAAATTTGTCGAGCTTCAGGGTTTTCCAAACACTTATATGTGAAATTCCTGATTGCCTTGATATTTCTCTCGTACTCGCAGGTGAGTTACGAGCCACAGCAGCTATGACTGCCACTTGATCGTTTTCTTCAGAAGTAGCTACACGGATTCTTTTCTACAGGTTCACACTGCTTCCGCAGTAAAGTATTTAATAAGACGAACGAATTAGGGACATGATCGTACATGGCCAAGAAAACGCCGCGCAATAGCGCGACTGCATCCTCAAAATTTCTCCATACATGTACACCATCTCAATTTTTTCTTCCTCAGAAAGATAATTCATAATGACATATGCTACCTATTAATGTTAAGAGAGGAAAGATAAGGGGCGTCGTGAAAGGCAGGGTTAGAATTCCTATGAGCGCGAAGCGGCCCGCTCGGCATAATTCCACCTAGCAAGACTAACTCCGCGTCAAACGCGACTGGTAGCGAGCAAAAGCCGCGAACGCTAACACAAGTGTAATCAAACATAAGTCACCCAAATGACAATCGTTATAAACGATGTATCGCTGTCTCAATTCTCAGATGGGTAAAAGATAAAGTGCGTTTATTACATTAATACTTATAATTTCTAAAGCCCAGTCTTATTACGTGAAAGGGCGAATTTCTCGTCCCTGCGCTACCTATCGGCGACACTCCGAAACATCACGCCACTCATTAGCAAGGACTAGATAAGAGCATCGATTATCGATCAGTCCTGAGTGGGATATCGATTATCGTTGAAACGTCCCTTTAGAAAAATTATACACGACTGGGCTTAAACTGACGCAATATTTTTAGCGCAACGCAATCTGACTTTCAAAAATCCCTACAAAAAAATGGTCCTTACTAACATTAACCTATACGTTTCACAAATCGCTTACCTCACAAAAATCTTGGTTACTCGAACTACTGCAATACAGCAAGCGCCACTACTGCCAGCTAAGTAAAAGATTCAAAATACAGAAGGCACTAACTACTGATTGGGATAGTTAGCAAATGAAAGATTTTAATAGAGAAAAAACAATGTATTTACCTTAATATCATCAAAAGTCATTATATATAGCAATTCATGACACCAAGACTTACAAATTTTAAAACTACGCCATTTCTCTCCCCACATCCACCACTGCTGGCGGCTCACCTCCAACTGTGCAACGCTACGCGCTGTTAACAGCCAACAGCCCAACATTAAAACGGCAGACAACAATGCAAACTAGCCACAGACTGCACACAGCACAGCCAGTGATTTTCATACAGAGCGCTACGTGGCGTTACCAATAAGAAAACCTAAGCAGACTACTTACATAGCCTCCATGCTCCCCACAAAAAATTTTTGAAATTTTTTTGGGTACTGGCCAATACATATTTCTTAAAAATTTTTCACAATTACAATAACAAAGAAATCAAATGCATCCACGTATTGGTACAACGTTGGTCAAAAGCTAAAATTTTCTCACACCCCATAAAGACAAGTCCTGATCATCCATCACAGTAAAATTGCAGTGGTTTTTTTTTCTCAAAGTCTGAGCAGTAAAAGAAAACGCACATAGAAGTTGTGGATTTCCATGCAGTCTTGAAGAAGTAGTGTTGTCCTTCCAATGGAAAGACAGTGCTGACTCTTGACATGCAGAGAGGTAAAGGTCCACAACAGAGCAAACCCACAGCAGAGTCAGTCGATGTTTTGAAGAATATTGGCACATAGGTCATCACAGAGCAGACCTACTGTAGTCCTGGTAGAGATTATGGTATTGGTGGGCTACCAGAGTGGCAGACCTACTGCAGTCCTTGTAGAAATAATGGTATTGGTGAATCATCAAAGATGTAGACCCACTGTAGTCCTTGTAGAGACAGCCAGCAACCATCTGTTGCGACTGTGCAGGTGCACAATCACCATTGAAGAGTCTTGAGGACAATATAGCAAGTCCATAAACCACCACTTGTGCACTCACAAAGTTTTTCGGTTTTAATTGTCCTTAGAACCAGCAATGCTGTTATCCAGTCCCTTGCTGAATTATTAACACATGTGCAAACACTATGAGTCCCTACTTCTCACATATTGTCCATATACTATGACCAACACAAATGTGTGCAGTGAAATGTAACTTACAAGTTACTTAATTTGATGAACTGGTATCAATTACAATTTTATAACATAAGAATAAAATAACAAAGGTACAAAATTCATCATTAAAAACATAACAGTACAGCTAACATTTGTAGTGATAGGGGCTCTACAAAAGAATAGGAATAAACATATACATCAGCATTACAGGAATTATGACATAAGTAAATACATAAAATAATGAGAATAGTTTTCGAAACATTAATTTCACATATGAGCAGTAAAACAGAACAGAATAAATAATGTCTAAACATCTTTACAAAGAAAATAACATAGTATTTGAAAAATTCTACAACATAAATCTTATTAGCTAAACACATAACAACAGGAAAAAGACAAATACACAATGGTGCATAAACACATAGCACAATAACACAAAAGGAAAGGACAGGGTTTGTTTTCTGTGTAACATTTGATACTGCAGTCCAACCCAAAACTTCATTCCATAGATCATCCCTCTTATTTCAACATTTTCTCCAGACAAAAAAGTCCTATCCAAGCATGCTTTCTGCATTTATATGTTCACATATTTCTTACCTCATTATTTATATTCCATCATCTTACCTCATATTTATTTCCAAGAAAATCCTATCTAAACTCTACTTTTTTTTCATATCCTCTTTCAAAATAGTTTTTTGCCCAAACCATTTTCTTATAGCATCTCAATGCATTTCTTCCAATTCATTACAATTCTTTCTCTCATATAGCCGACCCCATCTTAAGCTAACTTAAATCTACTGAGCTCAGATGCATAAACTAAGGGACGAGGCAGTGCAGCAGCGCAAAACAATTAACACAAACAGCAATGACAAAAATAAATGGAAATTGGCAAAGCAAGCTACAGTAAATCTAAATTACCAAGCAATGCAACATTACAAGTAATATGAGCCAATGTGCAGCAACAAGAAAAATAAATCAGTAGTAAAACTAGCTTAACAGAGTAATACAAAGTGAAATTTAGTAGCACTATGCCTGACAAACAGCCGCAGCAAATGTAATAACTTATATCTAAACATGACAAAGCTCAAGCAGAAAAAATATTACAAGGAAAAATGGCCATATTTAATACCTATGTCACATCTTAACATTAGGGTGATGCATTACGAGAACTTACTCTAGCAGATAAGTTACCAAATTGTAAAAAAATTATTTATGCAGTTCCTGTGAAGGGAAATGTCTAGGTTCCCTCGTTTTCTTGGAAGTATATCATAAATTTATTATTGACTGCATCTGTAGGCATAAAGTAACTATATTAGTACATCTATTAAATTTTATTTTAACGAATGCTGCAGTGCAGCTAGAAACTAGATATTAAACAAAATGAGTAAATAAATACATAAAGAAAGCAATATGACATTTCTCTCAACTAGCAAGACAATAGCTGTGAAATGTTTCTCATCATTTCATTTCAGTAAATATCATAAATTAAGAACTCTACAGTGTATTCATGTTTTCAAGTTTGAGGGTGTCGTATTTACGATGCTTTCTACAAAGCAATGTCAATAGCGAGGGTAATGGCCTCTTTTTTTCTTCTTCTTCTTCTTCTCCACCTGTGCCTCTGAAAGGCACACACTAATAGCTTTTTTACAGGTGTCTGCCGTGCAGCTGGGTGGCCATGAGGCATTACATGAAGGTGGTTGCTTAACTTTCTTACCGAAATATTTACGACAGCAGTTTACGCTACAGTGATAGTCTGATATAAAAATATTTCACAGGTCAAGAATTTGCGTCACAAATCTGTAGAAACAAAATCCTATTGATATAACAGTGTCCAAAACATTTTCGTCGGCATTGTAATACATTCACGCGTTTACATTCATTTCATAACTCTTAAAGTAGGATTCTTGGTTTCCAACAACCTTTTTAACAAACCAGAGTCCCTAACCACTACTCATTACTCCTTACTTTATTACACATATACATATTCATAGACACTTCTTCAATATTTCATCATAATAAATACGTAGCATAATCAAATTCCTCATATAGCATCAGCTTATTTATCATAAACATACCTCAAAAGCATAATAAACATTGCCGTCGTAATAATAACATCATAACACCTCAGTCAAATCTCACAATCGTCGTAGCTTCCTCCAGTAATTTCAAAACCTCAAGAAAATTCTGTGCTCATGTCAATAGTGCCACCTACCTCAAATGTGCTATGAAAATTATGATCCAATACCAAATACATCATTCAGAGCTCTCATACTATCACAATGGTTCCAAAAAAATATGAACATTTCACAAAGTACAGGCAAAATACAATATCATATGTGTGAAGTTATCCAACTGTGTCATTGAGTAAACATCTGTCACTGACGTAAAAAATGTTTGTCTCTCTCAGTTAACTGATCATATACCTGTGGAATTATGTGTTAGAGAAATATGGTACCGATGTGTAAAGTTGTATAAGCAAATACCATATTAGCTAGGGCTCCTTGTGCTTGCCAAACACATGGTACACAAAGTAGGCGTGTACCCCCCGAGGATTAATGTATTTATACCCTCAGGTGTTACAGATACAGCAATTGAATGAAATGTATCACGGAAAACCTTTGTGTCATTGTACTTCAAATATCTTTAAAAATAAATGTTTTAAGTACAAAATTAACCACTCTAATACGTATTGTAGCGCTAAACTATGCGTCTTGTTGTAAGATAATCTCTGTGGAAGTGTCGTAGTTATCGTCCTCCGAAAGCTAAGTTCTGCAGAAGTCAATGTACTTACCTCATGATAAACAAAAGTGAAATGCTATGAGTATAGATATCGTAGTTATTACGTATCTTATCGTGATCAAGAAAGTACTATAATGTAACTTATTGTTGTTCTATGGAAAAGGCTGTCTCATTGTAGCTATACCACAAATGTTACTACTAAACCATGTTTTCCTTTCAAGAAGAATTCAGAAAAACTGTGCAGATATAAAACAGAAACACCGCAAAAGCAACATTGTAAATTGTCACTCATAAGTAGCGTCGTGATAAAGTCGTGTAGCTGTCAAAGAAACCAAATACTAAGTCATCTTTAATGTCACAAAAACTACTTGAAATAAGGAATGTCTTTTCAAGTAAACGAAAATGTTGCATTAAAATCTCATTAGCAGTATATGTTCTAAGTATGTAAGCCTTATAGTCGTTAGTAATTGTGCAACTATCAAGCAGGAATGTACACACACAGTAACACTGTGTCCTCTGTTCACTATTACAATGCAGTGGTAATTACTGTCTAAATATGTTCCGTAGGTTCTAGACTGGATAGTTAACTTCAAAACATTTTTGCATGATAACAGTTTCAAAGTGTGACAACGCATACTAGTAACATGAAGTGAAAAATTTTTTGGCAAAGACTAAGTTATAAAGCAGATTATCTTTCGATAAACGGTTTGACATGTGAAACGTGGTGCAATCCTTTATTCTTCCTAGTACTCAGAGTTTCAACTTCAACGCAAGTATCACGTGGTATACGTCGGATTCTGTAAGGTCCATTGTAAAATAGAAAGAATTTGTGACTCAAGTGTTTCTTCTTATGTGACAATGAATGAGCTTTAATGAGAACTTTCTCACCAATATATAATTTCTTTGCATTTGCTTTATCGTGTAGTTTTCTCCTTTTGTCTGCTGCAGATTTTATATTTTTAATAGCTAAATCAATTATGTCTTTATGTCGAAGTTTACGTGTATTCGGAAAAGGTACAAGCTCTCGGATTCTGTTCGGTGGTTCTTCATTCTTTAGTACAAGAATAGGTGGTAAAGCAGTGGAGTCATGAGGCATTTCATTCAGAACGTTCTGAAATAAGTATAAATATCTGTCCCAATGCTGATGCTTTCTGTGACAATAAAGTCTACTAAGCTTATTGATTTCTTTCATAATCCGCTCAGACGGGTTACAATGTGATGAGTACTATGAAATAAAAACAGGTTTGATTTTATGGTTCCGAAGCATGTATGACCAAACAGCAGATCTGAATTGCGGTCCGTTATCTGAAATGACTTTACTAACGTGTCCAGCTTCACGTAAGAAATTTTTAACAAAGGCGTTGGATAGAGACCGTCCAGAGGCTTTACGTAATGGAGTGAAAGAAACAAATTTTGAAGTAAGTTCAACAGCGACTAGAACGTACGAAAATCCATTCGATGTTCTGACAAGGGGTCCCAAGAGATCAACAGCATCAAATTCTTTTAATTTAGAAGGAATGATAGGAAACAAGGGAGAATGATGTGAGATAGTAGATGGTTTAGCTTTTTGACAAAGTTTACAAATAGACAAGACTCTTCGAATTCTCTTTTCCATATTGTTAAAATAACAAGTCGTTCGAACAATATGATAACATTTTCGTGGACCAAAATGTGCACAGCTGAAATGAATGTACCAAATGAACTTATTAACAAAATCGTCAGGAATGCAAAGTACCCATAGCTTGTCATCAACAGTGCACCGTTTGAAGAGTATGTTGTTTCTAACCAGATAATAATGCCGAATCTGAGTGTGTGTCTTTTCATGCCATTTACTTTTGATGTCTTTCCAAATCGGATCTTTATCTTGTTCATGAGCAATGTCCTTTAAAGATGTGGTGATAAAGTCTTTAAAGGCGACTTTCTGAATGTAAAGAATACTGAAATTTTTCTCGAGGTTGCCTTCTGTGTTACTTTTCTCAAGCCCAGCCGGTGCGCGTGACAGTGCGTCCGCAACAATGTTCACCTTGCCGGGAATGTATACTATTGTGAAGTGGAATTCTTGCAGAAACAATGCCCAACGTTTTAACCTATCATGATTTAATTTTGAAGACATAAGAAATTGTAAATCACGCTGATCACTGTATACTTTTACGTGCTTACCAGAAAGAAAGAGACGGAATTTGTTAAATGCCCAAACGATAGCTAAAGCTTCTAATTCAGTAACGGAATAATTTTTTTCAGATTTTGTTAGCACTCGGGTAGAAAAAGCAATGGTTTTCTGAATGGTAGTGTCATATTCTATGGCTTCTTGAAATAAATGGGCACCAAGACCGACTTTAGAAGAATCCGAGCTAAGGCAGAAATCTTGTGACAGATCTGGATGAGCTAGTATTGGCGCGTTAAGTAATGCTTCTTTCAAAGAATTGAATTCCAACTGTGCTTGTTCGTCTCAGTTCCAAATAGTATTTTTTCCAGTGAGAGAACAAAGTTTTGGTGTAACTAGAATTTGCATATTCAAAAAACGACGGTAATAATTTACGAGACCTAGAAAATTGCGGACTTGTTTTTTTGTGGATGGAGCTGGAATGGCTCTGATTGCTTCTGACTTTTCAGGATCCGGCTGAATGTCTTCAGAAGAAATAATATGTCCCAAAAACTTCACCTTTGTCCTACCGAATTCAGACTTTTCCAAGTTAACTGTAATTCCAGATTCTGCAAAAAATATGTAACACGCTGTTGAGGATGCGATTATGTTGTTCCCATGAGGCTTCTGCTATCAGAATATCGTTCACATATAAGGTGATGTGATGTTTTAAGAGCTCAGGTAATATGGAATTTAGTCCGCGAATGAATGCTGCCAAGAAATGTTCAAACCAAAAGGAAGTTTCCGAAACTGATAACAAACGCCGAAACAAAGGAAAGCTGTGTATTTTCTACATTCTGGATGAAGTTCTATCTGATAAAAGCTGGATCTGAGATCAATAGAAGAAAACACTTTTACACCATTAAAATTTTGAAGAAGTTCTTCCAACGTTTGCGGCCTGTCTGTTTCAGGAATGATGATAGTATTGATTTGTCTCGAATCTAAGACAAGCCTGATCGATCCATTTTTCTTCTTAACAACATGTAATGGATTGTTGTATGAGTTTACTGCAGGCTCAATAATGCCCTCGTCAAGCATAGATTGTATTTCTGTTCTAACATGGTCCCTATAATGTGCCGGAATTACGTATGGTCTAACACAAAATTTAGTAGCTCACGAACACGAAATTGGTATTGAAATCCCTTGATTGTTTCTGTTTTGTGAGTAAAAACTATGGAATGTGCTTGTAAAATCTCAAAAAGGTCCTGCCTAGCAGTGTCATTACAATTCTCAATTGTTTGAATTTTATTCTGAATTAACTAATTAGTATCAGATGCACCGTCGATATCATCTCCGTCAGTACTTGCAGAGTGATTGTTAGTGTCAAGTTCCGTCAAAAATTCCGAACTGTTGTTTAACAGGAGGTAAAGCCGATCAATTTCTTCGTCATGGTTTGAGAGCCAATCTTCAAATTTGAAAGCTATTGACTTACCTTCCTTCTCTAAACTTATTTCAGCATAGTGAAAGTTTAAGATTGCTTTGTATTCATTCAAAAAGTCTACTGCCAATACAATTTCCGTCGACAATAATGGAACAATAAGAAAGTTCATAGAGAAGCTGTGGTTTTGGCCAAAGAATTCTAACTTGGTTTGTTGGCGTACATTTACACTTTTTCCAAAGATTGCACCTTGTAATTTAATCTTACGTAACGGAAGTGTGGGGCAATCGTTCGATTTGTTGCATTTGCTAAAGGCTGTTTCACTAATTACTGAATTGGGCTGCCAGAGTCAAGTACTGCCGTAAATTTTACGTCATTTACTGTAATGTGAATCTCAGGATATGCAATGTTGTTATGTTTTACGTCATGTTCCTGGAGCAAGATGTCCCTAATGTCTTCCATTTTTACGTAATTACTAGCTACGGCAGCTGCGTCGTCCGTTTCATACGTACGTTTTGTGGCTCCCGGCAGTATGAGTCATTGCCTATTGTCTCTTTGTTGGCGCGCGTCGTTATTGGGATTTGGAGACCTAACTTCTACAAATTCACTTTGTCGAGAGGGCCCCGCCCTGTTTGAATCCCACCTGTTCTGATGCAATTCAGGTCTGTCGTTACGATCATATCATCTGTCGTCATGTCGGTAGATTCGATAGCTTCTTTCTTGTCGGTCACGTGGTGGAGAATTTAACCCTGAATCGTAACTGCGCGCTGGACCGTTGCGTCTACAGTTATTCTGTCTCCCTTGATAATAATTATTTTGGTTCCCATATTGTCTGTTTCTCTAATTGTCTCTGTGATAGTCACTACCGCGGAGAGGTGATCTTTCCCTGTAATTATTACTACTCTGCCAACGATTGTCATTAGGGTGGTGTCTGTTTTGGTCACGATTTGTGTTGTGACAATGGCCTTGTCGTGTCCAGTTATTATTTCTTTCATCGCGGAATTTTAACGCATGTGGCCTGTAATTGTTGCTTTCCTGTTTCCGCGTTCCGCGATTGTCATTATCAATTTCTAAATCTTGTAAGAATCCCTGAAAAGCTTCAATGTCATCTTTGCAACATCCTGCCAAAATAATATGTCGTAAATGTTCCGGTAGTTTGATTAGGCAAATGCGGATGAGTTCTGAGGGGCTGTAAGGGTTTGACAAGTACTGATTCTTGTGCAACATGTCTTCAAAATATTTCACAAGACTGGAAAATTCAGATTGTTCGAAATGTTTCATCATTATGATGCTATGTTTTACTCGGTCTTGTGTAGCCTTAGACCAATACGCTGAGGGGAAGGCATGGTAAAATTCTCCTTCACTGTGGCAATCGTGAATGACCGATCGCATTCTTACAGCTGGTTCATTCTCTAAGTAGCCACACATAAATTCTAACCTGTGCACCAGTGACCAGTTGGGAGGAAAACAATGAGAGAATTGATGAAGCCATGCTTGAGGATGAATGTCGCTGTCAGAATTCTTAAATATTTTGAATTTAGTAATGAACAGCTTATGTAAAAATCATCGTGTCGGCGAGTAGCAAATCGGTCATTGTTACGTCGTGTCGGCGGTTCCATCTCAAAATTCGATGCACCTTGCCAATTTCTTTCATAATTTCCGAAATGCCCTGTGTTATTATTTTCTAAGTCCCTCTTCTTGTGTTGGAGCGCGAATGTCTTCTGAAATATGTAATTCTTTTATTACCTGTGTCAGCTGATCTTGTACTTCCCGGATTTCTATTTGGTGTTGCGTATTAAATTGATTCTGATTTTGTTTGAATTTCCTAATTTGTTCGCACTCTTCTGTGTCATTCAGATCATCATCTACCTTTGCAGATAAGTTAATGAACTGATCCGAAAGTCCGGCTCCTTTCTCCGATTGTGTACTTATTTCCTCAGTGTGATTTTCTAAACCAAATTTCAGAGTGTCCATTTGTGTTGAAATCGTATCTACGGTGTCCTTTAAGTTTTCCTGAGTTTTTGCAAGTTGCGTAACCGAATCGGTAGACGCAACTGAGTCAATTTTAGCTTGCAAGGTCTCATAATTTTCATGAACAATAGTTTTCAGTTCTTTTAAGGCTGATTCGTGCATCTGGAACGTATTTTCATGCCGCGAAAAAATAGGTTGGAAATGCTCACAAATTTGTGTTTTTATTTCATTACAGACTTTTTGACATTTCGATTCGATTTTATGCAACTCAGTAGTTAAATCTTCACGTGTTTGTTCAAGCGTATGTTTCACTGTGTCTAACCTTTGAAGCTTTTGTTGCATTGTGTCTAACTTTTGAAGATTTTGTCCCATTTGTTTCTGATTTTGTTCAAGCGTTGTGTCTATCTTTTGTAGCCTTTGTCCCATTTGTTGCATTAACTGTAATAACAGTGCACTGCGGCCTGAAACATGTTCCTCAGTGCTATTCTGCAGTGCATTTGAACCGACAACATTCGCATTTTGAAAAGCAGAAAATGTGTCTTGATTTATTTGAGAAAACGGTGAGGACGCAAAACCTGTATCTACAGTATTTGCAAGATTGTGTTCTGTCATTTCGGAATCCTGAGGCGAGCTGTTGCCGACCGATCGATCGATAATTCTTCCCTGTTCACTAATTGTTTCACTGCCTACACCATTATTTGCAGCCCGCTCCATTTCCCTGTGTACAATTACCAAATTACTACTTTGAACATTAGTTAATTCATTACATGGTGGTGCTAACACACTACTTTCGTCTTCACTGCCATTTCCCAGTTTACTTTGGAGCCTAGTATTACGTTTTTCACACGCCATTATTGTCACAATATTTCACACGACAACACAGAAAAGTACAATTTGAAGAGCCAAAATAAGAGAACACATTAGCATAGCACTGAAAATACTATCTAGTTAATCGCAAGCGCAGCTGCGAAATACTTGGTGCAAATCTACATGCATGCCACAACTGTTTTACTGTAAACCCATCAAAGACTGCGACTACAAAGGAGATTCTCTCTACAATTACGCGCTAACAATAAACAATAGCTACACTAATTACACAAACTACAAGAAAAAATCAGAAGATTCCAGTGAGGTATCCTCGGCTAAGGGTCGGCATATGAAATGTCCCCTTTGAACAATTATACATGACTGTGCTTAAACTGACACACAATATTTTTAGCGCAATGTAATCTGACTTTCAAAAATCCATACAAAAAATGGCCCTTACTAACATTAACCTATACGTTGCACAAATCGCTTACCTCACAAAAATCTTGGTTACTCGAACTACTGTAATACAGCGAGCGACACTACTGGCAGCTAAATAAAAGATTCAAACTACGGAAGGCACTAACTACTGATAGGGATAGTTAGCAAATGAAAGATTTTAATAGAGAACAAGCAATGTATTTACCTTTACCTTACTAAGTCATAATATATATAGCAGTTCATGACATCCAGTCTTACAAATTTCAAAACTCCACCATTTCTCTCCCCACGTCCACCACTGGTGGCGGCTCACCTCCAACTGCGCAACGCTACGCGCTGTTAACGGCCAACAGCCCAAGACTACAACGGCAGACAACAATGCCAACTAGCCACAGACTGCACACAGCACAGCCAGTGATTTTCATACAGAGCGCTATGTGGCGTTACCAATAAGAAAACCTAAACAGCCTACTTACATCGTACATAATTCTAAAATTTAAACGACGTAACAGCCGCGATATTTCGAATTAAAATAAAGGCGTGAACAATGTGAATTAAGTCAATACATTTGTGAATGTCGTTTTCTACGTTTTTCCACCCGAAACTAAAAGAAACAACTCAAGCAAACACCCCAGTTGTGCGACTTCTCGACAGACAAGAATGATTACTCCGAATCTAGCAAAAAATTTGGTTCATTAGCCAGTTAGTTGTTTAATTAATGAGTTCACTCGTTAGTAACTAGGATGTTTTGTTTGTTAGTTACCTAGTCAGATGATTTGTTTGATAATGAAAAGTTATGTGGCCTCATGACCATGAAGCAAACACAACTTATCAGAATCTACAGAAAAAATTAATATATGGGTCAATAGTTGTAAAACTCTAATTTCTCTATTTTTATTTATCCATAACCATTTTTAATGCAAAAATGAGAGTATGGATTTTCTTGAATTGCATCGCCAACTACCAGCAATAAAAACAAATCCTTAAGACAGAATGTACGTAGTTTTTCATGTGGAATCCAATTCTGCAATAAAAAATGGGGGTTCCCATTTTAAATTTTAAATTTTCCCCCCGCCAGGAGGCTGGGATGGCGGGCTAATTTTAGCACCATCATATGTCCCCCTCGAAAACAATCAACTTTCAATTCCACAGTTTTTCGTTTGAAGCTTATTTTTCGAGTTGTTCTGGTTCATCAACTTAAAATTTACACCCTGTATATACACTCAAATAAATGAATTTAATCTTACAAAGTTCTCTTAATCCTCTCGAACACACTTATTGATACAACATTGGTCAAAAGCTAAAATTTTCTCACAGTCCATAAAGACAGTCCTGATCCTTTATCACAGTAAAATAGCAGTGTTTTTGCTCATTGTCTGAGCAGTAAAAGAAAATGCACACGGAAGTAGTGGATTTCCATGCAGTCTTGAAGAAATAGTGTTGTCCTTCCAACGGAAAGACATGCTGACAGGTAATGGGCCACAGCAGAGTCAGTCGACGTTGAAGACTATCGGTAGGTAGGTCATCACAGAGCAGACCCACTATAGTCCTGGTAGAGATTACTA
Source organism: Schistocerca gregaria (assembly GCF_023897955.1). Taxonomy (NCBI): domain Eukaryota; kingdom Metazoa; phylum Arthropoda; class Insecta; order Orthoptera; family Acrididae; genus Schistocerca; species Schistocerca gregaria. Next base: position 785,278,503 of record NC_064921.1, on the reverse strand, counting down.
TTGCTGGGCCACCAGATGTGTAGACCCACTGCAGTCCTTGTAGAAATAATGGTATTGGTGCGTCATCAAAGGTGTAGACCCACTGTAGTCCTTGTAGAGATGGCCAGCAGCCATCTGTTTGACTGTGCAGGCGCACAATCACCATTGAAGAGTCTTGGGGATAATATAGCAAGTCCATAAACCACCACTTGTCCACTCACAAAGAATTTGTTTGAAATGTCCTTAGAACCAGCAATGCTGTTATCCAGTCCCTTGCTGAATTATTAACACACGTGCAAACACTATCAGTCCCTACTTCTCACATATTGTCTATATACTATGACCAACAGAAACGTGTGCAGTGAAATGTAACTTACAAGTTTCTTAATTTAATGAACTGGTGTCAATTACAATTTTATAACATAAGGATACAATAACAAAGGTACAAAATATATCATTAAAGAACATAATAGTACAGATAACATTTGCAGTAATACAGGCTTTACAAAAGAATCGAAATAACAAATACATCAGTGTTACAAAAATTATGACATAAATACATACTTAAAAGATCAGAATAACTTTTGAAACATCAACTTCACACATGAGCATTAGAACAAAACAGAATAAATAAAGTGTAAACGTCTTTACTAAGTAAATAACATGTTATTAATGCAAATTATATTTGAGGATAACTGTATTCCTCATCATAGTGAATGTACCTTAGTATTAGAAGAAAAAAAAATCTATGAAACAGTACACAGAGACAGGAAGAAAACAAATACACAAGGGTACACAAACACATAGTGGGATAACACAAGAGGAAAGGCCAGGGTTTGTTTTCAGTGTAACATTTGGTACTGCAGTCCAACCCAAATCTTCATCCTGGCAGGGTCGCCATATGAAACGTCCCCTTAGAAAAGTTATACACAACTGGTCTATGTGAAACGTCCTCTTTGAGCAATTGTACACGACTGTGCTTAAACTGACACACAATAGATTTTAGCGCAGCGCAATATGACTTTCAGTAATCCCTACAAGAGAATGGCCCTGACTAAAATAAACCTATACATTTCACAAATCACTTACCTCACAAAAATCTGCGTTACTCAAGCTACTGCAATACAGCGAGCGCCACTACTGCCAGCTAACTAAAAGATTCAAACTACGGAAGTCGCTAACTACTGATAGGCACAGTTAGCAAATGAAAGATTTTAATAAAGAACAAACAATGTATTTACCTTTATAGTCATAATATATATATCAGTTCATGACACCAATTCTTACAAATTTCAAAACTCCGCCATCTCTCTCCCCACATCCACCACTGCTGGCGGCTCATCTCCAACTGCGCAACGCTACGCGCTGTTAGCATCCAGCTGCCGCTGCCCGACACTACAATGGCAGACAACAATGCAAACTAGCCACAGACTGCGCACAGCACAGCCAGTGATTTTTCATACAGAGCGCTATGTGGCGTTACCAATAAGAAAACCTATAAAGCCTACTTACATAGTGTTCTTCAGAGATTCGAATGGCCTTTCATTCAATGTACTGTACTTCCAGCAACCTTGGCACTCTTTGTTGACGGCACAAGTTTGAGAGGGAAATCAAATTTGTACCCCAGAAATTAATTCTCCCATTATTACGATGAATTTTATATGTGCAGTTATGTACAGCATACAGAATAACAATTACAATTATTTCACCACAAGAGCAGGAGAATTTAGAATGCTGAAAATATTCCAGAATTTGTGTGTTCATATTTACGGAAAATATTGTCTGAAAAATGCATGGTATTAAGCGTCAAGCATATTCTGCATGTAGCATAATTCCTAATTCGAGCTACGAACACATCAATGTACGGAATAATTGTGCATATCCCTACTCATTAGTGTTCTCTGAGAGATGTGAGTTTCACACAAGCCATGTTTTGTAAATACGCCTTGATACGATAACAGAAACTTTTCCTCTCAAGGGAATTTATTGTATTCGAACCTACAATATGCCCAAGAAATCTGGAGCAAACCGACAGTAAGGATATTAGTCTGTAATTTTCTGTGTTCGTTCTTCTACCCTTATCATGCACAATGCTACGTGTTTCAGCGTGTGAACATCCTGGACCTGAGATTCCAAAATCTCAGACTCCAGACGACAGGTGCGTCAGCACGGGAGTCACACCATTCCCGAAACTAATGCATGACAGATCTACAGACACTACTTTCAATCCAGAACCGTCAGATAATAGCATTTCACATCATTATTGCCACACTATCCCGGAATCCTGCAACGAGATGAGATGCAGCCAATGCGGGGATTTCTGAGACAAACCGCGAAATAAGATCAGGCTTTCAATAGCAAAAGTTGTGTTTTATGTGTTTTCTCTGTGAAATAAAATATTTGTCCACTTGCAATACTACCTTAGATCGATGATATTTTTGCTTAATTCCGCAACAGAACATACACTCCTGGAAATTGAAATAAGAACACCGTGAATTCATTGTCCCAGGAAGGGGAAAGTTTATCAACACATTCCTGGGGTCAGATACATCACATGATCACACTGACAGAACCACAGGCACATAGACACGGGCAACAGAGCATGCACAATGTCGGCACTAGTACAGTGTATATCCACCTTTCGCAGCAATGCAGGCTCCCATTCTCCCATGGAGACGATCGTAGAGATGCTGGATGTAGTCCTGTGGAACGGCTTGCCATGCCATTTCCACCTGGCGCCTCAGTTGGACCAGCGTTCGTACTGGACGTGCAGACCACGTGAGACGACGCTTCATCCAGTCCCAAACATGATCAATGGGGGACAGATCCGGAGATCTTGCTGGCCAGGGTAGTTGACTTACACCTTCTAGAGCACGTTGGGTGGCACGGGATACATGCGGACGTGCATTATCCTGTTGGAACAGCAAGTTCCCTTATCGGTCTAGGAATGGTAGAACGATGGGTTCGATGACGGTTTGGATGTACCGTGCACTATTCAGTGTCCCCTCGACGATCACCAGAGGTGTGCGGCCAGTGTAGGAGATCACTCCCCACACCATGATGCCGGGTGTTGGCCCTGTGTGCCTCTGTCGTATGCAGTCCTGATTGCGGCGCTCACCTGCACGGCGCCAAAAACCGCTTACGACCATCATTGGCACCAAGGCAGAAGCGACTCTCATCGCTGAAGACGACATGTCTCCATTCGTCTCTCCATTCACGCCTGTCGCGACACCACTGGAGGCGGGCTGCACGATGTTGGAGCGTGAGCGGAAGACGGCCTAACGGTGCGCGGGACCGTAGCCCAGCTTCATGGAGACGGTTGCGAATGGTCATCGCCGATACACCAGGAGCAACAGTGTCCCTAATTTGCTGGGAAGTGGCGGTGCGGTCCCCTACGGCACTGCATAGGATCCTACGGTCTTGGCGTACATCTGTAGGTCGCTGCAGTCCGGTCCCAGGTCGACGGGCACGTGCACCTTCCGCCGACCACTGGCGACAACATCGATGTACTGTGGAGACCTCACGCCCCACGTGTTGAGCAATTCGGCGGTACGTCTACCCGGCCTCCCACATGCCCACTATACGCCCTCGCTCAAAGTCCGTCAACTGCACATACGGTTCACGTCCACGCTGCCGCGGCATGCTACCAGTGTTAAAGACTGCGATGGAGCTCCGTATGCCACGGCAAACTGGCTGACACTGACGGCGGCGGTGCACAAATGCTGCGCAGCTAGCGCCATTCGTCGGCCAACACCGCGGTTCCTGGTGTGTCCGCTGTGCCGTGCGTGTGATCATTGCTTGTACAGCCCTCTCGCAGTGTCCGGAGCAAGTATGGTGGGTCTGACACACCGGTGTCAATGTGTTCTTTTTTCCATTTCCAGGAGTGTATATGAATAAGGGTTTTGCTTCACATCTCTCCCTGCAATCTTTGTGTTAAACTGGAAAACAGTAATCATACATGCTCGCGTTCTTTTAGCGAATATTTTGTTCGCTGACTCTGATTTCTTATACGATAAATACTATAAATTCCGAAACGGACAGATCTGTAAAGCTCCGCTATGTGGCTTGTGCGTGAACCTGTCATAAATGTGCTTTGTTCTGATTGGTTGAGAACTGCAGCAAACATTGTATTCAAATATGACAACTGGTGTACATGTGTCTCAGGCTTGTCTGGTTTCAATCTTCCGCAACTTGCGTGTATTTTGCGGCCGTTCTCCTGGAAAGAGACATGTATCGCATGTAAATTCACAATAAAAGACGTATTTAAGAATTATATTTAACAGTCACCGAGGAATATGATAAACCAGAGTACTGGTGATTATCGGCAACTGACTAGACTAAATTTTCCCTTTATTTACAACTGATTTGGATTTGCATGCCTTACGTGACTGAGAGAACGTTTGAAGCATTTTGGATGAAACAGAAGCGCACGGGATGACAGGGAAGTAAAAGTAAACCACCACACTTAGAACGGTTTTGCGCGAGGACACCCAAGGGTGCTGCACGTCAGTAGCCTGTGGGCTGGACAGCTCTCCGTAATGCCGCACTGGGGCGCTTAAGGCATCACGTACAAACACAGATAGGATCTCCATTGGCGCTAGCCCCCTGCTGCAAAACACTTTTGATCCCAGGACACTGGAAAGAGTAGTATCGTTTTTACCAGAAGACACTTTTGTACACAAAAGTAGAAGGCTGAGTTCTTCTCCATAAAGCACAGGGGCCACAAATAAACCTCGAAAATGAAATGCGGGCCCGCTGTTTTTGCGTCTTTTTGAATTGTGAGACACCGCTGGGCGTAATAGCTTCACAAAAAGCAATTGTTTAGGCTACATAAAAATCACAGGGATTGGCTACCAGAAATTCAGAGGCTAGACAGAGAAGTTCAGCTGTGCCGACAGGTTACCGTTTTCTGTGTAAAACGGTAGAACGCACATTACGGGTTTACCAAATGGAAGATGACCCATGAAATGGGGCTAGCATGTTCTAAGGAGCGATTTGATCAGCCAGCGCTCAGGGGGTCCAAAGCCCAGCCAATGTGAGTACAGTAACAGACACGAAACACTGCAATGTGAGGCTTCCCTTTAAAATATATATTCAATCAGAACATACTTTGTCTTCAGTAGTCTTGATCGTCAGACTCCTTCGCTGGTAGACATCGCCAGCTCATCACCACGAGGGTTGATGTATCGATTGAGTTACAGAAACTCGTGGCTGCTTTGCACTTTGTCGTTGACCAGGGTCGCTGGTGATGCCAATGACTGATTCTCCAGCCACAGCAGCCTCCACCTAAGGAACTACTGTGAGATCCGAATGCAATAGTGAGATGGTATGTACTGAAATTTAAGTAACTTCATAACATTTTGATTATTTCAAGTTTCACTTCGAAGACTTGTATCTTGATTCAATGAACCGTATACTTCCAACTCGGACCACAGGTGTGACGAATTCCGTTCTGTATTATTATTTGCCTTTCAATTAACATCATGAGAATCGCTGTTCACATCGCCCTTGCAAGTAATTCACTTGGACGATTGTTATCGTCCTTCCCCCCAAATCATTTCTCAGATATGCAAAGGTCATAATATTTTAATACCGTCGTTATTTCTCAATTTTTTATGAATAACTTTATGAGAGTAAACCAAAATTGTTGTGTTTGTTGTCTCATTTGCAGCCGTAGGACTACTTGTTCATTATTTTGGAGGGAGCTTAATAGACGTGTATCAGATGCAGGGCACATTTCGACATTCTTATATAAATTAACAACCCCGAACCAGTGGCCACTGTACATAGAGCAGGTACAAAACTATACTTCAAATTTCTGACTTCATTTTTGGGTGAATGCAATAATTTAACAACATTAGTTCTATATACTTTTCAGAACTACACTAGTCAACCAGAACACTGGAGAAGGAGAAACAGGCGTCGATTTAGAAGAGACAGGGGATCCAGTATTGGAATCAGAATTTAAGAGAGATTTCGAGGACGATATTAAGATAGAAGAAATAGGTAACATCCCATCAGAATTTCTGAAATCATTTGGGGAAGTAGCTACAAAAGGACTATTCACGTTGGTGTGTAGAATGTATGAGTCCGGCGATGTACCATCTGACTTTCGGAAAAATATCATCCACACAGTTTCGAAGACTGCGAGAGACGACAAGTGCGAGAATCATCGCCTGATCAGCTTAACAGCTCAAGCATCCAACTTGCTGCCGAGAATAATATACAGAAAATTGGGAATGTGCTGGATGACGATCAGTTTGGCTTTACAACAGCTAAAGGTACCAGAGAGGGAATTCTGACTGTGCGGTTGATGATGGAAGCAAGATGAAAGGAAAATCCAGACACTTTCATAGGATTTGTCGACCTGGATAAAGCGTTGGACAATGTAAAATAGTGCAAGATGTTAGAAATTCTGAGAAAAACAGGAGTAATTTATAGGGAGTGACGATATTATACAATATATACAAGAGCCAAGAGGTAATAATAATGTGGACGAGCAAGAACGAAGTGCTCGGATTAAAAAGGGTGTAACACAGGGGTTTAGCTATTCGCCCCTACTGTTCAATATAAATATCTAAGAAAGAATGATGGAAGTAAAGAAAGGGTCAGGGTGGGATTAAGATTCAAGAAGAAAGTATATCAATGATACGATTCGCTGATGACATTGCTATCGTTAGTGAAAGTGAAGAAGAATTACATGAGCTGTTGAATGGAAGGAACGGTCTAATGAGTGAAGAATATGGGTTGATAGTAAATCGAAGAAAGTTGAAAATAATGAGAAATAGCAGAAATGAGAATGCCGAGAAACTTAACATCGGGAATGATGGTCACGAAGAGATAAAGTTAAGGAAAAATAACTAAGGACGGAGCAAGGAGTACATCACAAACAGAATAGTACTGGCAAGAAGGGATTTCCTGGCAAAGAGAAATCTACTAATATCAAACATAGACCTTAATTTGAGGAAGAAATTTCTGAAAATGTATGTTTGAAGAACAGCATTGTATGGCAGTGAAACATGGAATGCGGGAAAACCGAAACGGAAGAGCATCCAAGCATTTAAGGTGTAGTGCTACAGACGAATGGTTGAAAAGTTGGTGGATTGATACGGTAAAGAATGAGGTTTTGCACAGAATCAGAAGCGAGAGAAATATGTGAAAATGTCTAGCAAGAAAGTGTTTGTGTTACAATTCATCCCACTGTATCTTTACTTGTCACAATTGTGGAAATTACGCAGAAAGATAGAAACAAAAGAGTACTGATAATTCAAATGGTTCAAATGGCTCTGAGCACTATGGAACTGAACATCTGAGGTCATCAGTCCTCTAGACTTAGAACTACTTAAACCTACCTAACCTAAGGACATCACACAAATCCATTCCCAAGGCAGGATTCGAATCTGCGACCGTAGCAGCAGCGCAGTTCCGGACTGAACCGCCTAGAATCGCTCTGCCACAAAGGCAGGCTACTGATAATTACCTCAATGGTAGATGTGCTTAGGGTTTCCCTGCCATATAAGAGTATTAAGCAGGAATACATTAAGGACAAATTGAATGTTCTATGCACAAAGTATGAAAGGGAATTGAATAAAATTTAAATAAACTAATAAGAGTCTTCTAATAATCGGGTTCTGAGAGTAATACAGTATATTGTCACCCGTTTTTAATTGGTTTATTTATCTCTCAGTTTCCGCCGTTCCCTGGACAAGTGTCTTATTTTATTTTCTTCTTTATACACAGCGCTGCTGGCAGTGCAAAAATGCTTCGTCTGTAATTGTTAGCCACTCCCACTAGTATCAAAATACATCTGAAGAGCCAGAGAAACTGCTACACCTGGCTGATATCGCGTAGGGCCCCCGCGAGCACGCACAAGTCCCGCAACACTACACGGCATGGAGTCGACTATTGTCTGAAGAAGGGAACTGACACCATGAATCCTGCAGGGCTGTCCATAAACCCGTAAAGGAGCTGGAGATCTGAACAGCTAATTGCAAGGCAGCCAAGGTATGCTCAATAATGTTCAAGCCTGGGAAGTTTGGTAGTCAGCGGGAGAGCTTAAAATCAGAAGAGTGTTCCTGGAGCCACGCTGTAGAAATTCTGGTCGTCTGGGTTGGCGAATTGTCCTGCTGGAATTGTCCAAGTCTGTCGGAATGCAGAATGGGCAAGCAGGTGATCAGACAGGATCATTATGTACGTGACACATGTCACAGTCGTATCTAGACGTATCAGGTGTCCCAAATCACCCCAACTGCACACGCCCGACACCATTACAGACCCTCCACCACCTTTACAGTACCCTATTGAGCTGCAGGGTCCACGGGTTCATGAGGTCGTGTTCATACCCGTACATGTCCATTCGCTCGATACAATTTGAAACGATAATCGTCCGACCAGGCTACATGTTTCCAGTCATCAGCAGTCCAATGTCGGTGTTGACGGAACCAGGCGAGGCGTAAAGGATTATGTCGTGCAATCATCAAGGATACATGAGTGGGCCTTCGGCTCCGAAAACCCACATCGATGATCGTTCGCACGCTGACACTTGTTGAGGGCCCAGCATTGAAATCTGTAACAGTTTGAAGAAGGGTTGCACTTCTGTCACGTTGAACGATTCTTTTCAGTTGTCGTTGGTCTAGTTCTTGCAGAATTTTTCCGGCAGCAGAGATGTCGGAGATTTGATGTTATACTGAATTCCTTATATTCACGGTACACCCGTGAAATCGTCGTACGGGAAAATCCCTGCTTCGTCACTACGTCGGAGATGCTGTGTCCCATCTCTCGTGCGCCGACTATAACACACGTTGAAACTCACTTAAATCTTGATAGCCTGTCGCTGTAGCAGCAGTAACCGATTTAACAACTGCTCCAGACACTTGTTGTCGGGCACAGAAGTTGCCGACCGCAGCACCGCATTCTGCCTGTTTACGTATCTTTGTATTTGAATACGCGTGCCTATACGATTTTCTTTGTCGCTTCGTGTACTTTGTGACAAATTCACACAATGTGAAAAGAGTTTCAAAAGTGAGGTTAAATATCGACAAGCTTTGTCGCTACGTCTGCGCTCTTGTTTGACAAACCTTACATAGAAAGCAACAAATTTGACAAGTTGAACGGTTACCAGCGCAAGATTACCTATACCCCTGCGTCATCATGAGGTCGCTTCCGGATACCGCTGTACCCTAATTCACACCTGTCGTGCTGCGCGTCACACTACTGGATCTGACGCGCTACCCAGCCGCTCTCAAGGTTTAGTGACTGTTTTTTTTTTTTTTTTTTTTTTTTTTTTTTTTTTTTTTTTTTTTTTTTTTTTTTACGCCAGAGCAGCTCCCACATTCTATCGGTACCAGGCAGCGGTAGGCTCTGCTCTCCTAGGCGTTTCCCTGGAGTGGCTGCGTGTGTGCGCGTCACACTCGTCCGTTCCTTCCTTCTGAGAAAAACCGTCCTTACATGTTGGCAACGATCTCTACGTTGCCATGAGTGCTCTTGGAACATCTAGCGTTTGGAATTAATTGGTAACTAATAGTTAAAGACGCATTGATGGGAATCAAGCTTTAATCAGCTCTTCTCTCGATTCAGGGCGTAGCACAAGTGTCGGACACCGTATGTTGGGCTAGTTAGTGAAATAATATTGTTACACACGTTAAGTTATTACCAACGCCCTTAATAGTGCTTTACATGATTGGTTGGGAGATGTATTCCTAGAAACAAGTTAACCATAACCCACATCCATCACTTCCGTCTATGGTTTAAGGGATTCTACTCTTGGCTGTAGGAAACAAGCTGGTATTGCCCATTTCTCGCCAAATGTTTCCAATTATAAAATCCTTTGACCCACTTCCGGCTCGCCAGCACTAGACTGAACCGAACATAGGTCTACAAAAGCCCACCCTGCTTTCTTCACTAAGAAATAAGACATACTTCTCTGCGCAAGGACTGTAGGCAGCTTCTCTTCAGTAATTGACGTTCAAGTCATCAACATTATATACTGACGCATACTAACAGCTACAGGCAGTTAGTCTAACTTAACAAAGTTTTGGTACAGACAGCTTCAGTAAAAAATGAACACAATCGCAGCGCCCCCCCCCCCCCCACCCCCACCCAGTCCTCACGATCTGGAGATTTTCGTGCGCTGTAACCCAATGACATAAATTAAAATCCGCTGACAAATATTACCCGTTCGGTGCTCTCCTGCTCCCAAACCCAGTTTGCTGGTGTCTGGCTCATCAAATATGAGCTCTCGAGGTGATCAGGACTTCAGAGAGCCTGACTCTCACTATTTGGCTGGGTTAAAATAAAGAATTTCTACCTCTCAAAGGGCGACCCAGAATAGCGTCACTGCTGCACCATTCCACCATTTTCTGTTGCTTTTGATGTTACCCTACACTCATCTGAAGTTCCGAGCAGTGGAATCGTACCCTTTCCTCGGTTATTCAGTCTTTCTCACATGGTCACCACCCCTTTGACAGGTCCTTCCCAGAGATCCGAATGGAGGACTATTCGGGAATTTTTTGCCAATGGAGAAATCGTAATGACACTTTTTCAATTACAGGCCACATGGCCTGTGGGTACACATTATGTGTCTTTAACTGAGTAGTTTCTATTGCCTTCTGCATCCTCGTGCCGTTGATCATTGCTGATTCTTCCGCCCTTAGAAGCAGTTTCCCAACCTAAACACAGAAGAGTGCCCTGAACCTCTGTCCGTTCCTCTGTCTCTTCACGAGCCCAATGGCAGAATGAGTGTGACTTCTCATGCAGGAAGTCTTCGGCTGCTAATGCTGACTATTAATGAAAATTTAAGCGGTGGCGGCTTTCGAATCCGGGACAAAGGGCATGTTGATTCCTAGCTAAAGATCCTACACATATACCATGGGTGCTCAGAGAGACATTAGGTACTAGAACTAGGTAGCAAAATATTATAATACGGAAATATTTGAAGATAAAGTAATATAATGGCATTTCACTGTAAGCAGGCTTTAAGAGCAAAATTTGTAATGGGCAGGAAACTGCAGGAAAGAACAAGTACTTTTAAGTACCTGGGATGTGAGGTCTCATATATTACATCCACTGATCAAGAATACAAACTACAAAACTACAAAACTTTCAACAACAGGTATTCTCCTCACAAAAGGTATCAGATAGACAATACTAAAATTGTATAATGAGATGGCAGTACCAGTTCCAGTGTATAGGTCAGAGACGTGGACTCTAACCACCTGTCAAAGGACAAGGATGAAACAGCAAAGATGAGCGTACTAAGACCTTCAGCTGGCTAGATCGGATAAAAAATAATGAAACTAGGAATGAAATGGTAGTCAAAAGCATACTCTAGAAAACAGAGGACTACAGAAAGATATGGCATGAGCACATTCAAAGGATATCAGATGAACGAATATCTGAATTAATGCACAAACATACACATCAAGTGAAAAGAGATGTGCCCTAATAAGACATGGAAAGATTAGCTATGGTCTACTTGAAACCAGAACAGGCAAAATTGCGTAAACCAAAAGGATGTGATTATGACAATGTGACGGAAGTTCTTTGTGAGTTTATGACAACTGGAAGTAGAAGTTAAGTAGCTCTAATAAGAAACAGTTACAAATTGACGAGGGTGGCATCTTATTCACTACACGACAAGAAGATTAATAATACTATAGAAAATTCAGTGAACGTTTTCATTATAGTGACAGAATACAGGACAATAAACAGAAGTGAAAAATGCCTATTGAACAAATGAACACACAAGAATTCCAAATGTCTGAGCGGAGTAAAAGTCATGAGATGACCGAATAAGGAAGACCGCCTGTGAGGACGATTACCTTTGAAGAAGTCGCCAGTCTGACAGGGTAAGCGCTAAAGATCGTTGCGAGAATGATGGCACCTAGTCAGAGGAGCCGCAACACGGAAGAATAACAAAAGCAAATATTCTAGGTTGACCAAAAGTAACTGGATATCGATATGCACACACTCAGATGGCGGTAGTATCGTGTACTCAAGATATAAAATGGCAGTGCATTGGTGGAGATGTCATCTGTATTCAGGTGATTCGTGTGAAAAGATTTCCGGCGTGATTACAGCCTCGCGATGGGACTAACAAATTCTGAATGTGAAATGGTAGTTGCAGTTAGAGGCATGGGACTTTCCATTACGGAAATCATTGGGGAATTCAACATTCTGAGATCCACGGCGGCAAGAGTGTCCTGAGAATACTACATTTCATGCATTACCTCTCACCACGGACAATGCAACGACCGATGGCCTTGACTTAACGACCGAGAGGAGCAGCGTTTCCGCAGAGTTGTTAGTCCTAACAGATGGCAAAAATGTGTGTAGTAACGGCAGAAATCAACGTGGGACGTACAATGAACGTCCGTTAGGACAGTGCTGCGAAATTTGGCGTAATGGGCTATGGAAGCAGATGCGGCTTTGCTAACAACACGACATTGCTTGCAACGCCTCTCCAGCCAAAGCGGCTGGACCCGAGATTACTGGAAAACCATGACCTGGTCAGATGATTTCCGGTTCCATTTGGTGAGATCTGATGGTAGGGGTAGAATGTGGCGCAGACCCCACGAAGCTATGGACCCCGGTTGTCGACAAAGCGCTGTGCAAGCTGGTGGCGACTCCACAATGATATTGACTGTGTTTACAGGGAATAGGCTGGGTGCTCTAGTCTAGCTTAACCGATCACTGACTGGAAATGGTTGTGTCGGGCTCTTAGAGACAATCTGCAGCCATTCATGGACTTCATATTACCAAACAACAATGGAATGATTATGGAAGACGGAAGGCCGTTTCACCAGGCTGATTGAAGAATATTATCAACAGTTCGAGCAAATGATATAGTCAGCCGGATCGCCCGACTCAATCCCATCGAACATTTATGGGACATAATCGCTAGGTCAGTTCATGTATAAATCCTGCGCTGGCAACACTTCCGCAATTATGGACGCCTATAGAGGCAGCATGGCTCAGTATTTCTGCAGGGGACTCCAACGACTTGTTGAGCCCATGACACGTCGGGTTGGTGCGCTATGCCGAGCAAAATGAGATCCGACACGATAATAGGAGTTATCTCATGGCTTTTGTCACCTATGTGTATACAACTGCAGGAAGCAGTCCTATTGTTCGTATTGTGCTAATATTAAGGATATGAAAAAAAAAAATTATTTCAGAAGTGAATAAGCAGAATACAGGAAAAACGTGTTGCACAGGACTACGTATATCGCCTAAAACAAGAACGTGTATCCAGCAAAGTGGTCCTCCAATCTTTCTGAGTTAATCGATATTGATTACACGTTTTACAGCATGAGACATTTCATCGTCGATAACTGCCGTGCACTAACACATCATGACGAACACTTCCCTCGTATCGTGAGCATTCTCCCTTCATTGCTGCCAACCTATGGACTCGTATTTTTCATGCCACTTTTTAGTGCGAATATGAACGTTGTTATCTACGTAATCAGTGTCGGAGCTTACAAGAAACCGCAGTAATTTGTGTAGGAGCTTCCAAGAAACTGCAGTAATCATTGTCGGACTTCTACGAAACGCCACGTGAGTGACGCCCGCATTGGCACTGACATTCAGCGCGGCGAGGAAGGCGGAAGGAAGGTCGGAGTATCGCCTCAGTGAACAGGTGGCGGCGCTATGACGACTTCGCTGGCGTTGCCTGCCGCAGGCGGAGCCGCAGCTGCCGCCGTTACGTCACAACAGGGCAGAGCGCTGCCGCCAGACGGGGGAACCCCCGTGCTGTGACGCACTGCTCACGTGGGTCAGTCAGACAGCCAGTCGCGGCACTGCATGCACAGAGTGGCTATTTCTGGCACCGCTCTGAGACCAATGGCCTCCTGATGGCGCAGACATAACACTGGCAGAGGTGGACTAGAGAGCGCTGACCTTGGTGGCTCTCTGTACAATACGCATTTCCTTGCAGCCTTGAATTCTCCATCGAACACCATTTCAGTTCGAGATATCAATCACAGATCTTTCCCTCCCTACACAGATTCAATATTATGGCAGTTCACATCACTTTACATTCAGAAATACCGTGACAGAAGCGTTATACAAATCCAAGACTGTCTGACCATATGATCACGTCCATACGAAAAGTTTCGTTCCTCATTTGTTGGTTAGATCAAATGAAGACAAATTTTCAATTGGACAAGATAGGCCACATCGAAATGTACCAACCAAGCAACCACAAGAATAACATACCTACTGAGAAGGCCATAAATAAAAAGAAGAGGACAACAACGAACACAAAACCATGACAAACTATTGAGTACATACATGAAAAATTAACGAATTCTAAGATAACATTTATTGAATTCCCTTGAAATATATTCTGTCTTCAGTTGACAAAATATATAATCATCATTTATATGTTTCTCGTCCTTCATTCTGTGCTTGCTTATAAAAATTACTGCGCCTTATGCAAAATACAGTTTGTTTCATTTATCTTTATCCAAAAAGCTTTCAAAACTTTTTTGTGATATCTTCTGCCGTATATATTAATAGTCACTCTCAAAATTATTATAAAATTGTCACATATGAATTCCGCTTAAAGGTTGGTTGATTTGCGGAGAGGGACCAAACAGGGAGGTCATCGGTCTCTGCTTAAATTTATTTATATATGTGAAAGTGTGATATGTAGTCATCAAATTACTTGCGTTGGTTTAATATATAGTTGATAACAGACGTTACATAACAGAAACACGGAATACTGCATGCTTGTGCTCTGGTAAATAAAGCGATTTTCGGTTTAAAATGGATGATACACAGGACAATAAAAATCGTTTTGCTGTTTGAAGAATATCGATGTAGTGGTAGGGTGACTGTTCCAGATACCTGCTCTAAACGATCGTTTTTCCCCATCCTGTGATGTCACAGGAACCTAAAACCGTCGCAATCAGTGTGCGTTTCCGTTCTAGGGAGAGATTATTCTCTCTAGTTTGAAAGTATAGAAGACGGGAACTTCTAAAAACATGTTCTTAATACTACGTATACTGTTGCTAAAGTCACCTGCCACGTGATAATAGCAACATTACAGGACTTGACAGTTTGGCATAGATACAAATTGAAAAACCTTGATCTTAAATTAATGTTGGTTGATTCTTACAAAGAAGAAAACAGCAACCAGCCACTATTAATACTGTTATTTATTTAAGTAAATAGCGCCGTAACCGGTTTCGAACTGAAAAATTCATCTTTACACGGCTGTTCACAATATTTATAAGACGCACTTTACATAATTATCAGTTTTTGATATTTATGCTTCCACTGCAGCGAAATATTCTTGGTGTGTTGATGCCATCGAAAATTCCGCGAAAATTTTTTGCGAAGTTGCAGGATTGCATTTTTAAATATTGTATAGTATATGCGGCACTTATTTGATTTGCAAATGACCATATTGTGCGTAGTAACACACACACACACACCACAAAGTATTTGCCACATGTGTTGACACAAAGATCTTTTGTCAACACATCTGGCAAATACTTTGTGGTGTATGTGTGTGTGTGTGTGTGTGTGTGTGTGTGTGTTACTCCTTGCGATCAAGTTATAAGGAAAGACACAAAAGCAGAGTAGTTCAATAAAATTAATCTATTTAGTTAAAAAGTGAACAAAACAAGTTTCCATCATGATCATCATTATACTTTCTACATCTACATATATACTCTGCTAGCCACCAAGCGATGTGTGACGGAGGGCACAATTCACGTCAAAGTCATATTTCTCCCCCTGTCATCCACTCGCGGATCGCGCGAGGGAAAAACAACTGTCTGAACGCCTCAGTAAGAGCTCTTATTTCCCTTATTTTAGAATGGTGATCACTGCGCGATTTGAAAGTTGGTGGTTATAATATATGCTCTACATCGGTGAAGATTGTATTTCGGAATATAGTGAGCAGCCCCTCCCGTTTAGCGCGTCGTCTATCTGCAAGTGTGTCCCACTTCAATCTTCCTACGAGATTTTTAACGCTCTGGCGATGGGTAAATGTACCAGTCACGAATCTTGCCGCTCTTCTTAGGACCATCTCAATCCCTTGAATCAGACCCAACTGATAAGGGTCCCATACAGACGAACAATACTCTAATACTGGTCGAAATAACGTGTTGAAAGCAATTTCCTTTGTTGAAGGACTGCATCGCTTCAGGATTCTACCAATAAACAGCAATCTAGAGTTTGCCTTACCCGTTTCTTGTGTAATCTGATCATTCCATTTGAGATCATTTCGAATAGTCACACCCAGATACGTGACGGATGTTACCGCTTCCAAAGATCGGGCATTTATTTTATACTCGTACATTAATGGGGATTTTCGACTTGTTATATGCAGTAGTTTACACTTACTAATATTGAGATATAACTGCCACTCATTACACAACGCATTTATTTTCTGCAAATCCTCACTGATTTGTTCACAAATTTCCTGAGATACTACTTTCCTGTGGACTACAGCATCTTCGGCAAACAGTCTAATGCCGCCGTCAATACCATCAACCAGATCGTTTGTGTAAATCGTAAGAAAGACGTTAGTTTGATCGATTTTGAAGATCAGTTTTGTAGGAGACTTGTCGCACGAAACTAATTAGGTCCACGTTCTAATTTGAAACTATAATTTATTATTATTAGTGTTGGTCAAGTATTAATTAATATATTGGACAGTTAATAACAATATTTTGCTGCATTCCTGTTATCTTCCGCCAATACTGTCTGCTCAGGGTATGCTCCTTGAGCATTGGTAGTAAACACAGAAAAGTATATCAGTTACAAAACACGAAGATGGGTTCGACAGATCCCATACCTATTTTTCTTACATTTTATGAAGTGTCCGTGGGGCATTCGTCCAACTAACAACACACGATCTGCATACCATTGCAACTATTTAGGAATGTAGTAATGTTGCGAAACAATGCCTGTAATGTAGAAGGAATCACAATTATTCATCGCAGACCTTCTTGGAGTCGAGAAGATAATTTAGTTTAAATTTCATGCAACAGATGCACTGTGCCAGCGATAAGCGCAAGCTGCTCACACTTGTTCGCTCACAGCCTTCTATGGACCAACCACATGGTCCATAGTGCTTTTCTCACAATTCACAAAATATCTCGTTAGTTTGTAGTAATAACCTGTGATGGGACATAGATGCTAAGATACTACATATTACTTTAGTGCAATTGGGGTGTCCCGTCAACCACGAAAAGGTCAAACTTCAGTTTCAAGAAATTTATATTGCTGCATTTCCGCCATGGACTGTACAGTTGCATCAAGAATATTATGCAGATTTAGATCCAGAAGACAAAGCTATGTAACACAAGAAATGAAATGTAGGCACAAGGGACATGTGTGAGATGTTAAGTCCCATAGTGCTTAGAGCCATTTGATCGTTGGTAGGCCAATGAGGTCAAGCATCGGAATGGGAGCGATAAGAAAATGTCAACCATAAGTTAGCTGAGAAGGTGACAACACCTGGGGTAAAAAGAATTTGTACGGGTGAACGTAGCTCTCCCCTTTATTCTAGAAATGTTTGTCAGACAGCTAATGTTAATGATAACGGACTGCGACGATGGTGATGTATATGGTGACCTCTCCCGAAGGATCATCATTATACCCTATCTGATGGAAAATATCGCAAACGACTTGCCGCACTGGTAACAACATTTTCCGTCAGATCACCGAAGTTAAACGCTGTTATGCTTAGATAGCACTTGGATGGGTGACCGTCCGGTCTGCCGAGCGCTGTTGGCAAGCGGGATGCACTCAGTCCTTATGAGAAAAATTTAGGAGCTACTTGATTGAGAAGTAGCGGTTCCGGTCGCTAACAGGAGAGCGGTGTGCTGACTGCATTACCCCCTCCTCCCCATACCCGAAACCCCGAAACCTGAGACACCTATGGGCTGAAGATGACACGACGGTCCATCAGTACAGTTGGCACTTGCGAAGCCTCTTCGGACGGAGGTTCTTTTAGATCGAAAGTATCCGAACACCCATTTGTAATGGGTAATTGACCACTGTAAAATTATGCATGAAGTGCTCTGTTGTCAGTACAGATGCAGTGATGGCAGAATGGGTAGGTCAGGAGAGCTCAATGAATTCCGTGGGGGGGGGGGAAGGGGGGGGGGAGCGGGTGAACTAATCATGGCTTTCATCTAAGTAATAAATCCAACACGGACACTTGGAAGCTGCCTAAGTCGACTCTTGGTGATGTGATTGTGAAGTGAGAATGTGAAAGAACAACCACACTTACACCAAGATCAGGCAGATTTCGTATACAGTCTAACATTGAGTGTTGAACAGTGAGATGCACATAATACCAGCAATCCACCTGCCACAGTAACTGCGCGGAGAAAGTCAAAAAGAACGGTCCAAAATAGTCGAGCTGCTTCTCATTATCCACACATTCCGTATTCAATGCCAAGCGACGCTTGAGGTGGCCAATGAGAATCGCCACTTGACAGGGGATGACTGGAAACGAATGATTGGACTGATGACTCAAGTTATACTCTTTGGCAATCCGATAGAAAGGTGTAGGCTGAATGCCTGGAGAACGTTACCTGTCATAATTTGTTGTGCCAACAGTGAACTATAGAGGAGGTGGTGTAGGGATACTGGGATGTTTCTCGTTCTTAGGGTGCGTACAGTAGAGGAACGGTTCCGAGGCTATGGTTTGTGGAAAGTAGTATTCCTGAAATAGACAACCCAGTCCAGTGTCCCGACCTTAACCGTATGTAACACCTTTGGGATGAGCCAGAACATCGTCTTTACTCCCCAAGCCAGCGCCAAACATTACTGCCAGCCCTGGTTTCCGCCTTTGGCATTCCCCCACATATATTTTGACGACCCACATAAAGTGCACCCAGAAAAGTTGAAGCCACCATAACGGCTATGGATCGACATAGCGCATATTAATGCCCACGAGCCGTATATCAAATGGTATATTTGTGCAATTCTCTAAAAATACTAGCTATGGAGTAATGAAAGAAGTTTTGCTAAATAAAAAATGATTTAGCAATAAAGTGTTAGCATCTACCACAGATAAATATTGTATAGCCTTAATGAAATAACTGTTAATGTAATCAGTGCTACAATTTACTGTAATAAGTTAGTTACTATAGTCTGCCTTTCCGCCTTTGCAGCCACTTCCATATACGATAATGATTGAAGATGATGAAATGAATTAAAATTTGTGCTACGAGCAGGATTTGAACCCAGGCATCTTTGCTTTTTGCCTGTATTTCACACCTACACCTACAGGATGGGCAGGACGTTCCTCCTCGAATAATGCCCCTAAATAATTCGACATTCGTGTGCGGCTCAATGCTTGGTGGCGGAACGCCTCGTGAGTCGTTGCCAGGTGGACCCATAAGGTCAGAACGTTTTCGGGCGCGGCTTGCAAAATGTAATAGAGCACCATGCCCTTCAGCCAGTTCGTTCTGGTAGTGGGAAAGTAAGCAGTATCTGGATGTAGGAGTCCGTCCGGCATGATAGACTCTGTCTGTTGTCGCAACAGGAGCGCCAGCACACGTTGTACAAGATCCCAGCACCTGCCTCTGCCTGTCACAGCACACGTCAGGCGGTGCCGACGACTGCACAGTGCGGATACGAAGGATCGTCAGTGAGATGGATGGAATGGAGGCGCTGGCGTGTGGCTAATCTGCCGCTCACCACCATATACCACAGGAACGAGCGTACGTGGGCAGGTGCGGGGTGTGGACGGCTCGCCACACCCTGGTCCAGCGAATGGTTGGATGGTGTTGTGCCTGATAGATGCGGTAGTAATCTCTCGTGTTCGGCGCCCTCGTCGCCGGTAGATCCTCGGTCATTTAGCTCAGTTCGACCAGTTTATTAAGCAGATGTGCTAGCCATTACACCACGATAGCAGTGCAGTCCTTAATAGATTACTCTAAAGCAATGCCCACGTTAAAACAAACTTCAATTCAATTCTTCCACTTATTTCCCCTTCTTAAATCGTCACTACTGCTGATGCTCTCCGTTATTGGAATACCAACCGAGCTTTGAGTATACTCTAGCACAATGCCCACCTTAACACAAACTTCACTTCGCTTCTTCCACTTATTTCCCCTTCTTAGATCGTTACTATCGCTCTGCATTATTGGAATGTTACCCCAGCTTCGGGCATAACAGAGAAATCCCGCCTGTACATCAGACATAGATGACCTATTGATCTTATATAATTACTTTTTCCTTGAGACATCTGAAGCGCAAATTTATCTGTTAACATTTTTTGCCGCAGCCATAACATGAACCCACTCACCTTGCCTAATGGGAAGGTGTGCTACCCATTACATTACCATTGCTGTATGGACTACGGAAGTCCAGTTAACTTCCTCTCACACACTTAAATTCACATTTTCAGCTATTTCATCGAGAATGTCACTAGTTCTGTTGTATCTTATTTATCTAATTCATTTTCTTCTGGGAGGGGAATTTCCCTCTCTAGACCTTTGGTGACCTAAATTTTACTGACTGGTTGCTTGAGCTCATGTGTGAGCCGACAGGCTGGGAGACTGTTACCTGGACGTTTAGTGAGCCACTTGCTTTCCTATGACACGCATTTCCTCGAGAGACCTGTAAGATCAGGTTGGAGAAAAGTGATAACATGATGAAGAAGCAGGGCCAGTGACGTCGGGCAGCTGGCCCCTGGTCTTTCTAGGCAGCAACTGCCTGACTGACGCGCGTCCGACATTTACCATTCTGAGATTGGTCATGTTCGAGAGCTTGACCTATAAAAGAATGGTATGTGGTCTCACGTCAACAACTTAGCGGCTGAGAGATGCTTTGTGTACCAATTTGAGAAAAATTCTGCTCAGTAAATGCACTTGATTACATTCATTCTCGGTGGGACGCCGAGTCATTATGGAACACAGAAAGAGCTATAGCGCTGGCCTATCGACAGTCTTGTTAGCATGTATCATGCACGCCGGCCGTTGTGGCCGAGCGGTTCTAGGCCCTTCAGTCTGGAACCGCCCTGCAGCTACGGTTCCAGGTTGGAATCCCGCCTCGGGCATGGATGTGTGTGATGTCGTTAGGTTAGTCAGGTTTAACTAGTTTTAAGTCTGGGGAACTGATGACCTCAGATGTTAAGCCCCATGGTGCTTAGAGCCATTTCAACCATTTACATGTATCATACACACACCAAAACATCATCCTGGTTCCCAGAATTTCTGAACGTAGACGTTGACTGAAGATAATGTTTTACACACACACAGTCCCTTTGACTGTTGAGAGATGTCACTAAACCCGCCCAAAGACGTAAACAACCATTCATGAGCAGCACCTATTAGCCGGAGCGAGCCCGATAGCCGATCAGTTCCAGTCATTCCCCCAGGACGGAGGTACACGGGCAGTGTCGTCTGTTGTTCAACCATGCACAGATGGTCAATACTGCGATACGATCGCGTCCGGATGGAGGGAGGGCTCTCAACAAGGTAAGTGTCCAGGCGTCTCGGAGTGAACCAAAGCGATGTTGTTCGGACATGGAGGAGATAGAGAGAGACAGGAACTGTCGATGATATGCCTCGCTCAGGCCGCCCAAGGACTACTACTGCAGTGGATGACCGCTACCTACGGATTATGGGACGCAGGAAGCATGACAGCAACGCTACCATATTGAATAATGCTTATCGTGCAGCCACAGAACGTCGTGTTATGACTCAAACTGTGCGCAATACGCTGCATGAGGCGCAACTTCACTTCCGACGTGCGTGGCGAGGTCCATACTTGCAGCAACAACACCATGCAGCGCGTCGCAGATGAGCCCAACAACACGCCGAATGGACCGCTAGGATTGGCACCACGTTCTGTTCACAGATGAGTGTCGCATATGCCTTCAACCATACAACCGTCGGAGATGTGACTGGAGGAAACCCTGTCAGGCTGAACGTCTTAGACACACTGTCCAACCAGTGCAGCAAGGAGGAGGTTCCCTGCTGGTTTGGGGTGGCATTATGTGGGGCCGACGTACGCCGCTGGTGGTCATGGAAGGCGCCTTAACGGCAGTATGATAAGTGAATGCCATCTTCTGACCGATAGTGCAACCATGTCGGCAGCATATTAGCGAGAATTTTGTCTTCATGGACGACATTTCGCGCCCTCATCGTGCGCGTCTTGTAAATGACTTCCTTCACGATAACGACATTGCTCGATTAGAGTGGCTAGCGTGTTCTCCAGATATGAACCCTACTTAACACGCCTGGTTTAGACTGAAAACGGCTGTTTATGGAAACGTGACCCACCAACCACTCTGATGAATCTACTCCGAATCGCCTTTGAGGAGTGGGACAATTTGGGCCAATAGTGCCTTGACGATTTTGTGGATAGTATGCCAAGACGAATACAGGCATTCATCAAAGCAGGAAGACGTGCAACCGAGTATTAGAGTTACCTACGTGTACAGCAATCTAGATCACCACCTCTGACGGTCACGCTGTATGGTGGTACAATATAAAATGTGTGGGTTTCGTTAGCAATAAAAAGGGTGGAAATGATGTTTATGTTGATCTCTATTCCAATATTCTGTACAGGTTCATAAACTGTCGGAACTGAGGTCATGCAATACTTTTTTTGATGCGTATAACTCGGCGAAACATACAAAACGATTTTATTCTGATGCTGGCCGGGCTGCAAAGTTACACAACTGTTTTAGCGTGTGCGCTTCAGCGTTCATTTTGGAAAAACAAAACAAAAATTTACCAAATAACGACAATCACGATGCATCTTCGTTGCGTAATTTCAAAAATGTTCAAATGTGTGTGAAATCGTATGGGACTTAACTGCTAAGCTCATCAGTTCCTAAGCTTACACACTACTTAACCTAATTTATCCTAAGGACAAACACACACACACCCATACCCGAGGGAGGACTCGAACGTCCGCCGGGATCAGCCGCACAGACCATGACTGCAGCGCCGTAGACTGCTCGGCTAAACCCGCGCGGCTTGCGTAATTTCGTCGAGAGCTCTGAATGCGAGCGTAAAAAGTACTACTTTCAAACAGTAAATGACGGAAGAAAGAAAGATATCAGAAGGAAAAAGACGAATAAAGATTTATTGATTCAAGTGCGCTACTGGTATCAGATATTTTCTATAATAATACTCTGAGGCGCCAAAGATGCTGGTGTGGACATGCGTATTGAAATGTAGAGGTATGTAAACAGGCAGAATACTGCGCTGCGGTCGGCAACACGTATATAAAACAACAAATGTCTGGCGCAGTTGTTAGATCGGTTACTGTTGCTATAATGGCAAGTTATCGAGATTTAAGTGAGTTTGAACGTGGTGTTATCTACATCTACATCTACATCTACATCCGTACTCCGCAAGCCACCTGACGGTGTGTGGCGGAGGGTACCCTGAGTACCTCTATCGGTTCTCCCTTCTATTCCAGTCTCGTATTGTACGTGGAAAGAAGGATTGTCGGTATGCTTCTGTGTGGGCTCTAATCTCTCTGATTTTATCCTCATGGTCTCTTCGCGAGATATACGTAGGAGGGAGCAATATACTGCTTGACTCTTCGGTGAAGGTATGTTCTCGAAACTTTAACAAAAGCCCGTACCGAGCTACTGAGCGTCTCTCCTGCAGAGTCTTCCTCTGGAGTTTATCTATCATCTCCGTAACGCTTTCGCAATTACTAAATGATCCTGTAACGAAGCGCGCTGCTCTCCATTGGATCTTCTCTATCTCTTCTATCAACCCTACCTGGTGCGGATCCCACAGTGCTGAGCAGTATTCAAGCATTGGGCGAACAAGCGTACTGTAACCTACTTCCTTTGTTGTCGGATTGCATTTCCTTAGGATTCTTCCAATGAATCTCAGTGTGGCATCTGCTTTACCGACGATCAACTTTATATGATCATTCCATTTTAAATCACTCCTAATGCGTACTCCCAGGTAATTTATGGAATTAAGTGCTTCCAGTTGCTGACCTGCTATTTTGTAGCTAAATGATAAGGTACCTATCTTTCTATGTATTCGCATCACATTACACTTCGCTACATTGAGATTCAATTGCCATTCCGTGCACCATGCGTCAATTCGCTGCAGATCCTGCTGCATTTCAGTACAATTTTCCATTGTTGCAACCTCTCGATACACCACAGCATCATCTGCAAAAAGCCTCAGTGAACTTCCGATGTCATCCACCAGGACATTTATGTATATTGTGAATAGCAACGGTTCTATGACACTCCCCTGCGGCACACCTGAAATCACTTCGGAAGACTTCTCTCCATTGAGAATGACGTGCTGCGTTCTGTTATCTAGGAACTCCTCAATCCAATCACACAATTGATCTGATAGTCCGTATGCTCTTACTTTGTTCATTAAACGACTGTGGGGAACTGTGTCAAACGCCTTGCGGAAGTCAAGAAACACGGCATCTACCTGTGAACCCGTGTCTAAGGCCCTCTGAGTCTCGTGGACGAATAGCGCGAGCTGGGTTTCACACGATCGTCTTTTTCGAAACCCATGCTGATTCCTACAGAGTAGATTTCTAGTCTCCAGAAAAGACATTATACTCGAACATAATACGTGTTCCAAAATTCTACAACTGATCTACGTTAGAGATATAGGTCTATAGTTCTGCACATCTGTTCGACGTCCCTTCTTGAGAACGGGGATGACCTGTGCCCTTTTCCAATCCTTTGGAACGCTTCGCTCTTCTAGAGACCTATGGTACACCGCTGCAAGAATGGGGGCAAGTTCCTTCGCGTACTCTGTGTAAAATCGAACTGGTATCCCATCAGGACCAGCGGCCTTTCCTCTTTTGAGCGATTTTAATTGTTTCTCTATCCCTCTGTCGTCTACTTCGATATCTACCATTTTGTCAACTGTGCGACAATCTAGAGAAGGAAGCACAGTGCAGTCTTCCTCTGTGAAACAGCTTTGGAAGAAGACATTTAGTATTTCGGCCTTTAGTCTGTCATCCTCTGTTTCAGTACCATTTTGGTCACAGAGTGTCTGGACATTTTGTTTTGATCCACCTACCGCTTTGACATACGACCAAAATTTCTTAGGATTTTCTGCCAAGTCAGTACATAGAACTTTACTTTCGAATTCATTGAAAGCCTCTCGCATAGTCCTCCTCACACTACATTTCGCTTCGCGTAATTTTTGTTTGTCTGCAAGGCTTTGGCTATGTTTATGTTTGCTGTGAGGTTCCCTTTGCTTCCGCAGCAGTTTTCTAACTCGGTTGTGTTATGGTCTGCCCACGAGCGATGAATCTCCGAGGTAGCGGTGAAGTTGGGATTTCGCTTTCGACCATTTCACGAGTGTGCTGTGAATATCATGAATCCAGTAAAACATCAAATCTCCGACATCCCTGCGGGCGGAAAAAGACCCGCAAGAACGGGACCAACGGTGACTGAACAGAATCGTTCAACTTGACATGACTCTACGACACAAAGCTTTGTGCTCCGCCTGGGCCCATCAATACGGACAATGGGCTGTTGATGCCTTTGAACTTGTTGCCCGGTCGGGCGAGTCTCGTTTCAAATTGTATAGATGGACGTGTACGGGTATGGAGACAGCTTCACGAATCCGTGGGCACTGAATGTCAGCAGGGGACTGTTCAAGCCGGTGGAGGCTATGCAATGGTGTCTGATCACATGCATACACTCATGTCCATTGTGCATTCCGATGGACTTGTGCAATTCCAATAGGACAATGGGTCACCCCACACGTCCAGAATTGCTCCAGAGTAGCTCGAGGAACAGTCTTCTGAGTTTAAAGACTTCCAATGTCCACCACACTCCCCAGACATAAACATTATTAAGCATATATATGATGCCTTGCAACGTGCTGTTTAGAAGAGATCCCTACCTCCCTGTTCTCTTACAGATATATGGTCAGAGCTGCAGGGTTCATGGTGTCAGTTCCCTCCAGCACTGCTTCAGACATCAGTCGAGCCCATGCCACGTCGAGCTGCGGCGCTTCTGCTTGCTCGCGGTGGCCCTACACGATATTAGGCAGGTGTGCAAGTTTCTTTGGCTCTTCAGTGTAATACAACAATGAAATTTGAATATTATTGTTCAGTGTTAGTACATGATGAATACAGAATAGGAAAACTACGGAGTCATAATGTTTAAAATTACGTAGAAATTATTTTGCTCTTTTGTCTGGGTAAGATCGTGGAATTCCACTTGCATTATTGCAACAACTGTGAGCAGACAGTGTAAACGAAAGCAGGCGTCATTTATTTAATAGGCGTCACCTTTGTACTGCCAGGGCAGTATATGAGGGCAAATGGAGTCACTACATCGGCATCGTGACCGATTCCTGAAGACCCTTCCTTGGTGAGTGACAACGAGGAACACCAGGACCGTCGACACGCTGTCCACGCCAGCCACCACTGCGAGTACCACCTGCACCATCAGAACGATCGCCGTAACCACCACGACGACGTCTACATCTGCCGTCACTACAATCACGACGGCCACCATCTTCAGGTTTACCGCGACTAACGTCATGACGATTACCATCATCACGACGACGACCTTCACGACGATCACCAAGATCGTAACGATCACGAGGATCACTCCTACCACTACTTCCCTCCTCGCTGATTACGCACGGTGAACATTGAAGAGCATAGCAGACCGTACTTGTCCTGACCCGCTCAATGTGTCACGAATTGTTTCAGATTGTTCAACAGTTCATTTGTTGTTGCAAACTTCATTTATTAATTTGAAGCCTGTATGATGTCAATAGACGATAGAAAGGACTATTTGTACATCATTATGCATTTGGATTACATTTATTTTCACGTGCCTTTCCCTTGCAAACATCAATACCTACGAAATGAAGCAGTATAAACGGAAAAACACTTTTTAAAAGTAATGAATGAAGACTGGTACTTAGCAAATATTCGTGAAAAACAGAAAGTTGTTGAAACCACTGGGAGATTCAAGGTAAGTCACTGAAAAAGTATCAAAGTTTCAACAACAAATCACAGCTCCAAACGCCTACATATAAAATGAAAATTGCAACCATTACCAGACGACGTATCACAAGAATTATAATGTGGAATCGAAAACGGACATTCTTTCCCAAGTAAGTGGAATGATGGAAAATATATCACAATATAATTCTGAGATAATGAGACTGCATTTAGTAGAGTCGACTGGTAAACATTGTTCGATCGCACTCCATAAAACTGGTGTCTGCTACATAAGGAGACGTAATTAGATGTTTGTATATGAATATGGTATCTGTTCTTTAGGACATGTCCGAAAGAACAGATACCATCTTCATGTATAAATATAGTTAAGGCTCGCCGGCCATTTGACCACCTTCTTCTTCTGTGCGAATGCACAAACAGTGCCCGAACTATTACGAGAATCGGCAAAAAGCCGCGAGTATTGTGTAAAATGGGCAGGGGCACCATGAATTTAGTGCGGGACATTAAGCTGGGAATGTGGGTCTCACGGAAGGTGTGCCAGAGATAAATCCCTGCAGTCACACTATCCTCTGTGTCCTCAGTGGCTCAGAAAGAGAGAGCGTCTACCATGTAAGCACGAGATGCCGGTTTCAAGTCCCGGTTGGGGCACACATTTTCAACTGTCCCCGTTCACGTATATCAACACCTGTATGCAGCTAGGGGTATTCATTTTATTGTATGTAGGTGTCCCACACAACGTGTAAATTAACTGACACATACATGTCTCAATACTAACAAGCAGTGACAGTGGTAACGCTGCCTCAGAGAAAATTGTTCCAAAATTGTTGTCGATCTTGACGATCTGGCAATGCGATTTCAACAGTATTGCGTCTTATAGAATACCCAACATCTTAAGTACTACAGAGCACACTTAAATCTACACCGATGAAGCGAGTAAAAATTCTATAGCTGCAGTAGATCGCCAGTGAACTCAGATGTGTTGGACTATGGATATGAAGGCAACAAAAGGAGGCACAAATTAGAGAATATAAGGCAGTCGCAGTATTGAAGAGGAATCTATAAAATCGCAGTAGTAAGGAAGGTATAAATTTATTAGTCCATTTGAAGTTGGGCGGAAGTCCGAATCGTCTATGTACAAAATTACACAAGAAATAGCGCGTGGCCTCTCAGATTTTTTTTTTTTTTTTAAGTAAAGGAATATTAGGGCTTAAAATTGCGTCCACAGCGTGGTAACTGGAGACAGAGCGCAAATTCAGGCAAGGTAAATTTGCAGAAAAACATCAGTTGTGCCCTATTCAGGCAGCAGCCATACTGGAATTCGCGATTTAGAGAAACCAAGGGTAATCTGGATGGTAGGTTGGGGAATAGAACAGAAGTCCTGCGTGTGGGAGTCTACAATATTTAAAATTTTATTTTCGGATTTCGGTATTTGGATAGGTGTCAACCCATTAGGTGAACGTATGGTGCACGTTAATTGACTTAATAGCAGTGGTTGTACTGTAATTTCTGAAACATTATTGGTTTGCCGTGACACGGCAAACAGCTACGATTCGTGTTGCGGAAGTAATAAATTTAAGCCTGCCTCTCCGTGCCAGTGCGATATGGTTAGCGCCGTTCCAGCTTGAAGATATTTTTAATTGCACGACAAGGTGTGGAGCCGTGGGGGTGAGAGAGGCCGTTAGTGAACGGCCTGCAAGATGCTCCCACCTGCATCACGAGCACTCAGCAGATTAGTTCCGCTTCCCAGGTTTCCTCTTCTGCGTCGCTTCACCCCATAAAGTAGCAGTCAGATACGTACAGTTCTGCTGCACTCGTCGTTCTGTGAAGGATGAGGGTTATTTCGGTAGCATCTCCGCCGTTCCCATTCAGAGTATGAATTTGGCACAGAAGGCGACCGTGGTTATTGTAAATGCCCCACACCGAAGAGAACATCATGTAATAAACTATTAAGAAGTAAGTCGTATTTACAGTTTGAAAACAACAGTGAACATTTTGTAAGGGAGTGCTGAGAAAAACGTACGCAGTTTGTGCCACCGTACTGATCAGTGGGGTGGAGCTGCAAAGGGGAGGAAGGTGTTGAAGATAAGTGACTGTAGGTTGACACAAGATGACCTAGACAAAATTTCTAGTTGGTGTGATGAATGAAAACTTGCTCTTAATGTAGAAAAATGTAACTCAGTGCGAATGAGTAGGAAAAAGAAACCCATAACATTCGGTTACAGCATTCATAGTGCCCTGCTTGACGCAGTCACGTCGTTTAAATACCTGTGCGTAACGTTGCGAAGCGATATGAAACCAACGAGCATGTGAGGACTGTGGTATGGGATGAGAATGGTCAACGTCGGTTTATTGCGAGGATTTTGCGAGGGTGTGAAACCACCTGTAAAGGTGACCGCATTTAGGACAATAGTGCGACCTGCTCTTGAGTACTGCTCGAGCGTTTGGGATCCCCACAAGGTCGGTCTGAAGGAAGACATCGAAGCAATTCAGAAGCGAGCTGCTAGATTTGTTACAGCTAGGTTCGATCAGCATGCAAGTGTTAGGATACTCTTCGGCAGCTCAAGTGGGAATGCCTGGAGAGAAGAAGACATTCATTTCGAAGAACACTACTGAAAAAGTTTAGAAAACTGGCATCTGGGGCTGACTGCAGAACGATCCTACTGCCGCCAACATATATTTCGCGTAGGAACCACGAATATGAGATACAAGGAATTAGGGCTCATGCGGAGGTATATAGACTGTCGTTTTCCCTCGCTCCATCTGCGGCTGGAATGGGAAAGGAATCAACTAGTTTTGGTACAGGGTACTTTACGATACGCACCTTACGTTGGCTTGCTGAGTATGTGTGTAGGTGTAGATGTAAGTATTGGAGAGCAATAGTACTTTATAGTTCACTAGAAAAAACTGAGGCCTTGAGTAGACAGTTGTTTCTTGTTCTTCTTGTGGTCTGGAGCCTGAAGACTGGTTTTGTGCTGCTCTCAACTGTAGTCTGTCTTGTGCGAGCCTCATCACCTGTAATTAACCAATGGAACTGATAGTTCGTTAACATTCACACACGTCAGTACATGTCGTCTTTTGAAGTGGAAATTGCAAACGCTTTCATATAGACCCCCAAATGTAGTTACAGAGTAAACGCAATAGAAAATATTGTTTTAGTTTCTTAGTATAAGATCTGTAGATACGTCAGACTTAAATAAGTGAACTGATATTTCAGCATTTCTGCTATTCCATTCCGAAAGGGAGAGAGGATTGAACATTTGACAGCTCGCCATTGATCCTCACAATTCTCCCTCGGGAGGGTATGGGTGAAGTTCTTTGGAAAGTCTTTTGAATTGGAATTGTTACGTGTTTTTGAAGCCTGAGAATTTTTCACTTGTCTCATATATCTTGTAGACCATATGGTATAGCTTTGTTATAACTCAGAAACGCTGAGGGAATGTCGACTAGTTGTTTCGGCTTAGGGCTTTCAGTGCTTTGTCGAATTCTTCTCACATCTCACGTCTTATCTTCTACTTCGCCTTTCTGTCTTGTATATTCCTTCTACCTTTCAACTTTCCCTTCTACGTTTAGTACTGACTTACCTTCTCAGTTCTTGATATAAGTGCACCAACTTTTCGTTTATTCAATATTTTTAATTTTCCTGTAAACAGCACCTGCCTTTCCTCTTATTTTGCCCGCTCCTACTGCCTTGCACAGACATTTTCACTTTCTGTCAATCTCGTATGTTCCCTTAAGTCGAGTTTTGTCACTGCATTTGTGAATTTTCTGCTTCCTTCAATTAAATTCCATTTCTCCTGTATTATCTAAGGATTTTTCTAGGTCTTGCCTTTATACATTTTTACCTTTTTTATCTCTGCCGGCCGATGCGGCCGAGCTTCAGTCCGGAACCGCGCTACTGTTACGGTCGCAGGTTCGAATCCTACCTCGGGCATGGATGTGTGTGATGTCCTTAGGTTAGTTAGGCTTACGTAGTTCTACGTCTAGGGGACTAATGACCTCAGATGTTAAGTTCCATAGTGCTTAGAGCCATTTGAACCATTTCTGATCTTCACTGTTTCGTCTCATAATGCTACAATTGTCTTCTGCGTTATTCCATTCCTTTTCTTACTGCTCCTTACGAAACGCCCAGCCCCTTCTGGTTCTTTCAGTCAATAGGTCGTATCTATTTAATTTTCAACCTTTTGCACAGTTTCTTCAGTTTTAGTCTGCAGATTATAACGAATAAATCATGTGCAGAGCCAACTTCTGCGCTTGAAAATGTCTTAGAGCTCAATACCTGGTCTAAAATATCTCTCTTACCATCATATAATAGCAACCACGCCGGAGGAACATCCACAACTGACCGTTCTAATAGAGATTGAAAATACCACTTGAGATGTAACTCTTTTATTTTTCCATACATAGACCAGGACCGGTTTAGGGCTATTACACACCGATCATCTGGTGTTGTACTGAAAATAAACAAAAGTCCGAAGCTAATAATATCTTTTACATCCATAATAACACGAGAAAACAAAAAATAAATGCGTTATAACCTGCTTAGAAAACAGCGGTTGAGATAGGTGACATAAAACATAAGTCAAAGCGAAACTGCCACCAGAGAACATAACTGACAACTGGCTGGTTAAAGAAGTATGGAATGTACACAAGGACACTTGCAAGCTTTATTGCGAACCCGAGCGTTTGCGATGAAGAGTATGGGGCATGGTGTGCCTCCAGCGTACACAAAGGCAGAATCGAACTGGCAACGAAGATTGTGAATAGTACTGCCATCTGTTGACGGGAAGAATAACGTGGAACCAACTAGCCTGGCCGTTCACAAGTTGAAATAGCAAAAGGAAAAAAAAATCAAAATTTGCATGAACAGCTTTAAGGGTTCGTTAGGAGTGGTAAATGAACATATTGAAACAGGATTAGTATGGAACTGCAGTAATCCTCCTAAATGAAGACTGGTGACTTTAAGATCATGCATAAATCCTCAGACATAAAGATTTTTTTTCTTACCCATACATGGCATTCAAATTTTAATTTAGTTTGGTGCATATGGTGACATGGAGTAATGTGCCATAGTCATCATCTAAAGGAATATACACATGTGCCACTCCTACTAAAATACTTCTCGTTACTAAGCAAGCCACTCCAGGCAAATGCCGGGATGGTTCCTCTGAAAGGGCACGGCCGACTTCCTTCCCCAGCCTTCCCTAATCCGATGAGACCGATGACCACGCTGTCTGGTCTCCTTCCCCAAACCAACCAACCAACCAACCAACCAAGCTGGAAGCTAGCTAAATTTTCAAGTCCTCACTGTCAAAACCCACTACACTATTTATAGCTGGCTGCAATAACAGTAAAGGGATACATTGAAACGGAACACCTGAAACAAGCGACTGTAACCAGAGATATAAATCTAGCACGCCTGGACGTAGTAATCATTTATAGCCTGACTTTTTCCACCGTGCACAAACTCTAGCGATTAATCGATGAGAGGATACGGAACAAAAAAGGTCTAATGAACGTATGTCCGGAAATGCATGGTTTCGATGCTAGAGACCATGTATTGCCACAGACACTGCGCTCTTATACGCGCTGTAGCATGCAGTCACAGTTACAGTACGTGTTGAAAATGGTTTCCACGTGCCTTTAACGCATGCGTGTACGCGCCGTAGCATGTTCTGTCTCACACGTTCACATCGGCCAGTCTGCATCCTAACAGTGTCAATGGCAGCACGGATAGTCTGCTCCAGTGTCTCTACGTCTGGAATGGGCTCCGCATAAACGATACTTTTGAGATGCCCCATAACCAGAAATCGCATGGGTTGAGATCCGATGAACGAGGAGGCCATGCAATTGGGCTCCCTCGTCCGATCCATGGACCAGGGAAGACACGATTGAGATGCATCCGGAAGTCAACAGCGAAGTGGGCTGGAGGACCATCATGTACAGCCACATGATCCTTCGAATCATCAATGACACTTGTTCCGGTATGGGAGGCAAATGCACCCAAAAGAAACGCCGATAGTTCCGCTCTGTTAGGTGACATGGAAGGAATACTGATACCAAAATACGGTCGCCACTATCCCGGCCCACACATTCCGGCTCCACCGTTGCTGATGATTCACTGTCACCTTACCATGGGGTTTCTGCATACTATTCCACACTGACTGTAATGAAAGTTGAAGATACCACTCCGCGTAAAGGTGGCCTCAACTGTGAACAGGATGGATGACACAAATCTCGGAATCGTGGTTGCCTGGTGAAGAAACTAGTGACAAAGCTGATCCCGCTAGTAAGTCCTGCACACGATGTAAGTGATAAGGGTAGCAACAATTGTCAAGGAAAACGTTCCGCACCCTCGTCTCTACTGGCGGGCAACTGCCTGGTACTGACAGGGCTGTCACCTTCCACAGTGTCAATCACATTTTCCTCCAAGTCTGGTGTGCGAACATTTCGGTTACGTACTCCATACTTTTCTGCTTCCTGAAACGACCCTGTCTCAGATGAATAGCGAAACACTGTTGCAAACGTTAAATGCTTTGGTTGTTTTCGGCGGTAATAGGTCTCGTGATACAACTTTGCTGCCCGTCACCCGTTGCCATTTACCTTTCCGCAAGGAAACATCATGTCGGCAAACTCTCGACTCGAATATGGGACCATTGCGTACAACGCTGTATCACGTCCTCTACAAGGTGGGTCAGCAAGAGAAGAGAATCTGACATGGCATTACCTATTACAGTGGCAGGCAAGCATACTAACGCATGACGTATGGGGAACAGTACCACCCTCTTAGCGGAAACCATGCATATTGTAACTGTGGCTGCATGGTACAGCAGAGTGCAATCTCTGTAAAAAAGTAACATTCCATAAACCGTCTCTAGCAGGGAAGCCATGGAATTCCTGAAATAAGTTCATTAGACCTTCTTTGTTCCATATTCTCTCATCGATCAATCGCTATAGTTTGTACACAGTCGAAAAAATCACCATGTTTATGAATGTCCCCGTTAAAAATGTGATTTCTGTTATTGAATCCAGCTTACGGCAGTACTTCATCCAGATTCACAAAAAAATTTACGAATTCCTTCGTCTTCTCAGAATGGTTCTGGACCATAACTACTTTGCTTTCAAAGACACTGTATTCGGACAATCCTACATTGCCAGTATAACAGATAACAGTTACATCAATTACACTGAACATATTTCTTTTAATCCATCCCGAACACATTAAAAGTGTAGTGTTTTACAAAAGATACGACGATGACATCCTACTTCTGTATAATGGGTCCGACGTAAACTGCAACCTTCTCATCAAATGCACCCACCCAAAAATTCAGTGTATAATAGAATACCACTCTGGTTTCACACTCTCATTTTTCGAATGGAAATTACGTAACGGAACAGTAAAATTCACTTTAATATATTAATAAAACCAACGACGACTGGTTGTATTATTCACTCCTCTTCAGTTCAACCAAATCAGCATAAACTGGCAACTCTTAGTGCAATGCTTTATCAAAGGATTGAGGTACCTCTCTAAAACACGATAGCCAACGTGAGCTGGATATCATTGAATTTGTAGTATATGTTAATGGTTACCTACAAGACATTGTTGATGTTCTTCTCTAGCTAATTAAATTGAAAGTCGCATCTAACAGTCGGTACCAGACTACTGTATCATTTACAAGTAATGATAATTCCAAAACTCATTGAAGGAGCCTACACGTAGGTGTATATGCGTCAGGATAGAAAAGAGGGGACAGTTTTACCGACTACATAGGCCTAACTGGCCGCTTTAGCATATGGTTCAGAGAGCGTCAGGATCTCAGCAATTCTGTATCCGCCATCACCAATCACCTGAAAGATCATAGTCATTTCATCTCGGATATAAATACGGATTGTAGCATGTTAAATATTCAACATAAGGGCCCTGTTTTAAATATTTTGAAGAAATCGCAATTATTCGCACCATTAACCGTGCTTAATTTTGAATGTTCCAACTTCGCTTAAGCACGCTGCCCTTTTGAATAACTTTTCGTTCTCCTTCTAATTTCTGTTAATTGTTCGACACACATGTATACTTTTTAACTGGAACAGACTTTTCGCCATTGCTTTGGTGACCCTTAATTAGAATTAGCTACTAAACGGCACATTGCTATTTCCCATAGTTTAATTGTAGAATGTCCTCTTTTCATAGAAGTTTGCACATTTTTAGTTTCTTTAGCGTTTGACTACGCCCTGTTGTAGTATGTTCCTATCTGCGTCCTCACTAAATTAAAATTTGCCTGTCATTCATGATGTAAAACTTAATTGCCTCCCCTCTTATGTTACGTAAGTATTGTCGAGTGCCGTCTTTTAGTCAGCAGTTTCATTAGACTGCCGCTCTGCTCCTGTTTTCAACGTGTCCCTTAATTTTTATTTCTGCTAGCTATTAAATAGTGTAGGGGTTTTTGACTGTGAGGTCTTCAAGGTTTAACTACCATCCATTTTGGTTAGTAAGGAGATGTTATTTAATAGGAGCGGCGCATGTGTACTCGTATGTTTTCTTTCAGATCGTGACTACGACACGTTATTCCACGTCACCATATGCGTCCCCACTAAATTAAAATTTGCATACTACTCATGGAAACGAAAACACTTCTTTGTGTTTATGTTTATACACAACCTTTTTAGTCGCCGGCTTCCAGTTAGTTTTTCTAGAGTTCCGTACTGCATTGTTTCAACGAAATGCTTTTCATGCAGAATTTTTATAATGTTATCTTTTTCTTCTTTTGCACGTAAATCACTAATCCAAATTGTTTACGGCCAGGCTGCTTGGTCCCACATCATTTTTCCCGTCAATATATGACAGTACTTTTGCCCCTCTGGTTTACCAATTTGCTTCCCCCTTCGGGTTCGCTACCCCGTGCTCTGCGCTCACTGGTGTACGTACCCGTCCATCACGGCGCGGCGCTCGGGGTCGCGGGAAGCGTCCTGGTGTTCACTGCATACTACTTTAGCCAAGAAGTCATCTGATGGGTGGTCTGGTGTCGTTTTGGCGTTGAGTTATGTCGTACTGCAAGTAGCCCGACCGCTGCGTTCTAAATGTTATAAGGTACTTAATTTTTGTTCTCTTGTGTGTACTAGTACGTGCAAAAATTATTATTAGCTTCAATCTCTTATTTATTATCAGTATCACGACCGATTGTAGACACGTAATAGCCCGAAACCGATTGTGGTCTAAGAGTTGAAAAATGAAATAGCCTTATAACTCAATCGGTGTTTTCAATCTCTACCATTAAATACTCAAACGTAGAATCGTCCATTAACAACAAATTTCTGGATCTTTCTACCAAGAGCAATCTCTAGCTTGAACAGAAATGTCCTGCAGTCAGACGTAGGGCACCAATAGATAACTATAATTAAAAGTTCAAATTCACCAAACCCAACTGCTTCTGCACAACATTCAGTCACCTGTTCAGCGCAGTGCTTTGATACGTCTGCAGATCAAATGAAATATAGTTTCTCACATTCATGGCCACTCCCTTCTCCGCAAAGCGCTCCTTTAAAACTACCCAGCTAATCGGTATCCCAGTATAGGAATATCGCAAATTGTCGCTTTGTTTATGTCAATGCCAGGTCGTTTGTCCTGCTGACGACAACAAACATCATCCTGTGTAGTCGCCGCTCTGATATCCTTACCACCGAAAAGTTTACCCATGAGCTCATAGAGCTGGTCTGCATGCCTGCAGGAGAAAGAACGTCTGTGCTTTCCCCCCTGTTTTTTAGTCATTTGCGATACAGTATCGAAAGGCCATTTCGGAGAGCGTTACAAGGCCCACTTAGTCAGTTATCCAGATCGTTGCCCCGACAGCTAGTGAAAAGGCTGTTGCCTCTCTTTAAGAACCAAACGTTAACCTAGCCTCCCCACAGATAAATTAAGTCCGTCAGCTAGAGTACGTTGTACAGAATTCTGAAAAAAACAATATGAATTTTAAGGTGGAATTTGTCAATGACTCATACCCTGTCGAAAGTAAATAGCCATCAGGCGGGACCCGCATCCTTTTGAAAACAAAACTCAGATAGCACCTCCAACAATGCAGCCTATCATTTAATACTTTTCACTCACACCCATAGACAGCATTACCAACAGTGTTCACACTCCGTCTTCAGGCCACGAGTGGCCTACCGGGACCATACGACAGCCGTGTCATCCTCAGTGGAGGATGCGGATAGGAGTGGCGTGGGGTCAGCCCACCGCTCTCCCGTCCTTTATGATGGTATTCTTGACCGAAGCCGCAACTATTCGGTCGAGTATCTCCTCAATTGGCATCATCGAGGCACCCCGAAAAATGGCAACAGCGCTGGCGGCCTGGATGGTGACAACAGTGTTCACAAGAAAACAAAAAAAAAAAAAGTTCAAATGTGAGTGAAATCTTATGGGACTTAACTGCTAAGGTCATCAGTCCCTAAGCTTACACACTACTTAACCTAAATTATCGTACGGACAAACACACAAACCCATGCCCAAGGGAGCACTCGAACCTCTGCCGGGACCAGCCACAAGAAAACAGTATGCAGCAATTGTCCAGTTACTGTATAGCTTACAATTTATACCTAAAACAGGGTGTAGACTGACAGATTAATTCCCACGATGCTACTTCCATGTTTAAAATATCTGGATTATTGTTTTATAAAGCTCAAAACACATAGTGACTAAAATAACATGCTGCTGTAATAGCTGACACTTCGTCTTTGGCATAATGAGGCTATGCTACAGAAATGAACTGACCAATGACCGTTTTATGGTCGAGTAAAACAATTAATGAAGAAGAATAAAATTAACATTGTTTACTGGCTAATAAAGATTTTCTTTATTGGTTTTGATCCTGGACATACCTTTCATTGCATGTTTACCCATTGATGTCACATTTTCTAACTTTTTGGCATGACAAGCCAGTTTGATAAGATCTTTGAAACTTTGCACCCAATAAACTTCATATTTTCGTAATACACAACTATAACAACGAAAGGCACCAAATACGATATGCAAACATAACATGTTCCACACAGACAAAAGTTCGATCTGTTGGAAATTCGATCTTTTTTTAGTGTAAATCACATGCAATTTGCACATCATAATATAGAAGTATAAATACAGACCTCTGATCATAAATAAAATTCAGTCTTTGCTCCCAAAAAAAATTGTCTGCATTATTTAACGAAATATGTAAAGATTTCTTCTGGAGAAACACAAAACTCATGTGGCACTATAGTTTGACTTAATTGTTTTATCGATAAGAAAGTTACTCATGATTTGTGGATTCGCGTTACTTAACATAAGACACAGCTTAAGCTGCACTTGGCAACGAACATTCGATTATTGCACCTAACTGATAAAACTCAAAAATGTCTGTATATTATTTACCAAATTATGTCATGAATTTATCCTATAATGTTAAAAAACGCGCATCAATCTGCTGCTGATGTGAGTTGCAGATTACACTTGTTAATAAGAACAGTTCCGGCTTCATATCATTTTTCAAATAAACCAAAAATTGCAATTATTATTTATCAGAATACACAATGAATTGTTGTGTAACACATCACAGATTCTACTAGCTATTTATATTACAACTTAATGTGCTCTTGTCCATGAGTGACTTATGGTGTCTTACAATGAAAACTACATAAAACTCTGAAAAATGGCGTACTGGACAATAGTAATCCATATACATATGTGAAAGAACTAGAGTTACTATGCTTTCAACTACTTGTTGAAGTTGTCCCAATATTATAGCAACCATATGCTAGAGTACCAATTGCATCTTGCTCTAACAGTGTTTATCATCTTTTGCTCATAATGCCGACTTACGGTATCCCACAGTGGAGACTAGAACACGCAGCACTACATACATAACCATTTTACAGAAATATTGCAAGAAATTGTCCGATGTATGTTGCAGAGGAATTGAAGAGGTTGGCCCATACATTATCATGTTAACACGTCTGCTTCTTCGTTCTGTATTGGGTCTGAAATTCAGTGACCTCTGCTGGGTGGTGGGAGTCATCATCGTGTTGTCAAGAGGTGCTCAACTTCCACCTGATGTGTCCTTGGTTCGTACACTGGTGAAGGACACACTGAGATCTTAGTGGGTGTCTGGAACAAAATGGTTGCTGACTATATTAATTGTTCATTATTCAAAATAATGGTTCAAATGGCTCTGAGCACTATGGGACTTAACATCTGTGGTCATCAGTCCCCTAGAACTTAGAACTACTCAAACCTAACTAACCTAAGGACATCACACACATCCATGCCCGAGGCAGGATTCGAACCTGCGACGGTAGCAGTCGCGTGGTTCCGGACTGAGCGCCTGAACCGCTAAACCACATCAGCCGGCGTTCATTATTCCATCAGACTTGAAATGAACATGAGGCAACGTGCTTTCTTGGAGAGCGCCGTTCTGCTGGATATTGATGGGGCAGTGATGGTTGCAGTTCTAGCCTTGGCTCGGCGTGGCAACCGGGTAACGCTTTCTAGCTTGGTGGTCCAGTGTCCCGGTGACACAACAATTGATGGTGGCACTGAGGGAGAAAACCTGAGATCACTGGCAGTGGCACTGTGTTAAGTGGCAGCATAGAGCCCGGTGGACCTCCATTCGTGCCTCAGACCATCAGCAGGTGGAGGCACGACCCCACTGAAGATGACCTGTGGAGGCGACAGACTGCAGAGCTAAGTGCCTTGGCTGCCAGGCAGCAGTCATCAGTGATGGTGGTGCTAGCTGTGTCATGAATGTGCTATTGACTCCATGGCAATGACTGGGACAGGCATAGTGTCAGCGCCACAACACAGCCGACCTCTCTGTATGTCTCATAATACTCAATGGGTGTAAATACGGTTGTCTGGTGGCTGACCACATGGCACGAAGTTTACTGCTGCATTCCCCAATGTCGACGAACCCTTCAGCTAACACGAAAGCTTCCTGAAGGGTGGTCAGTAGCCGAACGTGCGGTCATTGCGTTGCTGAAGGAAGTGGATGTAGAACTGGACTATAACGAGGGGTGCTTACGTTAGCATAGATCGTTGATGGCGATTGTAAGCACTGGATGCGTCGCTGGGCACTGGCTCTCGCTTGTCCTGTTACAGTTCCATTAAGTTTTCCCATTGAGCAGTGGCGCCATATTTTACTTCGCTTGGGTCTTGTCTGTTGCCGCTGTCTCGAATTTACTGTCGATTTACTACTCGTTCAGTAAGCATCTTTGATGGAAGCCGGCCTAGGAGAAAGTGCTGGCGATATGGGAAGAGAATTGTCTGAGACAGCGGAGTTGCACGTTAGAGCCGAGTTGTTTGTGACGCCGGTTTTTTATGTGAAAGGTGAGTTGGGCTGTTTGAGTCAAGTTGATCTTCGAAGGCCGCAACCGTCCGACACGGGAAACTGGCTGTCGGACGAGCGGTGTGTGGGGCGTGTCGGTCGGTTGGTGGGGTCTGCCTGCCTCTTGTCCGCCAGCTGGTGCGGGCCTCCGGCTATGGGAAGGGGCAACTTTGTGGCCGTCCGATCGTTGGTTAGTGACATCGCAATTCATCGAGTTGTATGGACTGCCGCTTCACGTTGCTCGCAGCCTGGTTCGTCTGTTTCATCCTGCACCGATCTGCACTCCATCCGATTGTTTCTTTGAAAATTACAGTCCCAAAGCACCTGTTAAGGCGGGTCCACACTGAACGCGCCGCGCCGCGCCGCGCCCTGCCGTGCTGCGCAGCGCTGCTGCAGCCCGCGCACAGTTGTAACAGAGGAGTGCGCCGTCCGCGCCCCGCCGCGCCGCTCCGAGGCGCGCAGTGTTCCAGTTTCATTGCGCGCGCGATCTGAAGATCGAGCGGGCGCAGCCCCGTGTAAACGGAGCGCACGCAAACGCGCCACTTCCTATGATGTACCGACAACAGCCGGAACAATGCGCTGCTGTGCGCGGCACGGCGCGGCGCAGCGCGGTTCGCCGTCCACACTGAGCGCGCACAGCCGCGGCGCGGCGCCCTCAGTGTGGACCCTCCTTCACACG
Organism: Schistocerca gregaria; assembly: GCF_023897955.1. NCBI lineage: Eukaryota > Metazoa > Arthropoda > Insecta > Orthoptera > Acrididae > Schistocerca > Schistocerca gregaria. The sequence goes on along the minus strand of NC_064921.1, from coordinate 785,237,577 downwards.
TATAAAGCGCCAACGCCTTACACAAGATGTGTATTAATTATGGCTGAAGAGAGTAACCAAGTACTCCTATTTCCCCAAACTGTGCACTTAAAATTTAAATTGCAGATTTCACTTGAACTTTTTCTTGTTATTATTACTAAAAGCGTATTATATTTCTCCGAGCTGTGGTCTTAACATTTAAATTGCAAATTTCACGCCAATGTTTACATTGATTTTTCTTTTCTTCTTATTATTATTACTAAAATAAGGCGCAGGCGGCCGAATTTTATGACGAAGGAATTTTCAAGCTCGTCAATCGCTACGATTAGTGCCTTAATTTAAATGGCAACTATGTAGAAAAGTAGTATTTAAGTCTGGCTTTCACCTGTCTATTATTTAAAAAATTCGAATACTTTATTTATTTTTAATTCCAAAACGTAATGTACTTTGTGGATAGCCCTCGTACATAAAAGAATGAATATGAACTGGTTGACTTGTGTCAGAGTTTAATTCGTTTCAGCACATTATATATTTGCTGTAACGAAAGCTAATATACCAATACTGCAGTTATAAATATGAAATCACCGCCTTGGTGTTTACCTCATTTCTTAATATTCTGTTTCCGTATGATGTTATGTTTGTGATATTATTGATCTACATCTACATGTACATCTACATCTACATCTACATGACTACTCTGCAATTCACATTTAAGTGCTTGGCAGAGGGTTCATCGAACCACAATCATACTACCTCTCTACCATTCCACTCCCGAACAGCGCGCGGGAAAAACGAACACCTAAACCTTTCTGTTCGAGCTCTGATTTCTCTTATTTTATTTTGATGATCATTCCTACCTATGTAGGTTGGTCTCAACAAAATATTTTCGCATTCGAAAGAGATAGTCGGTGACTGAAATTTCGTAAAAAGGTCTCGCCGCGACGAAAAACGTCTTTGCTGTAATGACTTCCATCCCAACTCGCGTATCATTACTGCCACACTCTCTCCCCTATTACGTGATAATACAAAACGAGCTGCCCTTTTTTGCACCCTTTCGATGTCCTTCGTCAATCCCACCTGGAAGGATCCCACACCTCTAACAGAGGACGAACGAGTGTAGTGTAAGCTGTCTCTTTTGTGGACTTGTTGCATCTTCTAAGTGTCCTGCCAATGAAACGCAACCTTTGGCTCGCCTTCCCCACAATATTACCTATGTGGTCTTTCCAACTGAAGTTCTTCGTAATTTTTACACCCACGTACTTAGTTGAACTTACAGCCTTGAGAATTGTACTATTTATCGAGTAATAGAATTCCAACGGATTTCTTTTGGAACTCATGTGAGTTGTAGTGAGTCTTAGCAGCTCCAGCTGTCCGCCTATGGCAACTCGTACAGCGACAGCAGACAGCTCTGCAGCCGTGAGATCGCGAGTTCACGCCCCGGCCGCGCCCCTGTGGACGGCAGCTCGTAGTCCGCCGGACAATGCCACCCCGAGAGCTGAGGCCAGCAGCCCTCTCGCTCCTAGCGGCAAAGCACCTCGAAGGTGTGGCCTCAGCTATGGCGCGTCCGTGCAGCGGAGTTTGGTGGTAGTTTCAGCGGTCCGGTTAGCCGCTGATGTCCGTCACCAGAGGTCGTCGTGGTTTGCCTGCAACTTAAACAATCGTCATTCTCTCCGGTTCTAGATGCGGGTAGAATGGTGACACGACTGCCTGAGTTGAGTCTCTGGGATTGGTTGTTTGTACGTTTTTTCCCTACGCCTTAAAGGTACTTCCTCTGGAGGAGGCAAGTGGCGCGCTCTATAACCATTACAACGTCAGCCTTCCTCAGTCCGCTTCGGCCCCCGCACACAGGTCACTAGGTTCTGTTGTAACTGCAACGTACGGGTTCTTCACAGCACATCCGTGCCCTGTGATGCTCTGATTACTTCACACTTGTATTCAATCGTCGTCGAACCGTGCCTTCTCGCCTGCGATCCGTGTTGTGAACGTGCCTCGCAGAATCGTTTGCAAAATATCAACATACCCTCACCTGCCAACCAATGTGCCAATCGGTTCCGTAACTACTACCTTCAAGCCATAGCTACGCTGTTTTGAAAAAATAAAATCAAAACACAGGTAATAGTTTTCACCTGTCTAATTTCAGCACACAGTTAACCACAATATACTGATAAAAACGAATGAATGTGCGGTCTTACCCTCTGGCCATGAAGTAAGGTGGCCGACGTGGAAAACGCTCAACGGGTTACGATATGGAGTCGCCAGTTACAACACCAACCTAAAGGAGTGGTAATTTCTTTGAGACCAATCTGTGCGAATGCGGGAAAGTGCAAACCATGGATCGTCATCTTATTTGCCAGCTGTGTCCAACGACGTTGCTATCTCAAAGAACGGATGGCAGCTAGAGATCAAGCCTGTGAGGTGAGTATATCCTCTTATCTAGACCTGACTCTGCAATTCTTTCCTTCTACACTCCTTGAAGCTACTGTTTTATCACAACGACTCATGTCGTTATATACGACCAACGACTCTATTCCTTCGTTTAGTTTTGGTTTTTAGCTGATTTCTTTTCTCAGTGATTCGATGAAGGACGTCTTCAATTCTCACTCGAAATGTGTGGCTACTAAACAGTCTCGTGTAACACCGCGTACAAATGACAAGCAATAGCTTCATTTCTGTCTACCCCACAGTCCTTGTTCTGCTCCAGGCACAGGTTTTCATGTATATTTTGTTTGTGTGAAGGAGATTACCAATTAATTGCCAAAAATACTTCTAGTAGACGTGGACAGCTGACACGTCTGTACTGTGCAGCAGGTTAACAGCTGCCAAATTTATATCTGAAACGGTACTGTCTGAAAATGGAAGTAACGTCGTAATGATGTACAGGTGAGAAGGCACTTAAAGAAAGTGATATTTATTGAACGCGAAAGTCAATGAAAGTAGAATTGATTTAAATTATAACTGATGCTGTTTCCAGAATGCCAATTATTTTGAGATGAAATTACTGTTTACAATTACTGACTCGAACTAGATTAGCAAGAAGAGAGTAATACGTGAGTATGTTAAGAAAAAGAAAGCTATGACTTTTCCCCTGATGTTTAAATGGTCAAAAAAATTAAATAATGAATATACTTTGTTTGCATTGTGTTTGTAAAGGTTGATTTTGTTATGGTTCTGTTATAAAAATGTTCCTGTGACGAATGTGCCTGTGTTAATTAATGTTTCTACTTAACTGTATTATGAAATTCAATGTTCACTAAAAAAAACGACCATTCATTTACATGATACGACACTTACCAAGACGCTGCGGTCTCTAAAACAGTGAAATGAATTTCACATACGATATAATCGAAATGATTCAATAGGAGCTATGCACACCAGTTTATTTCAGAGAAGACCAATCACTTTGATGATATAATCCCCCACAAATGCCAGTGTAAACTGGGGTGTGCCCTGAACGACATATGTATACTCAGTGACAGGTATCTACACAAGTAAACATACAATACCTATTCTGAAATCATGGCAGTTTGTGTGTATTTAAATGTTGACCACTTATAACCGAGCTATACGTAAACAGAGCAACCTATTGATTGGTTGGGAAGCCGCAGGAATGATTTTCGACTATGCTGGACGTTTCTCATATGATGAGAGCTAGGAAGTTTTTCTAACTTGATCGTTTTGGTGGTCGAGATGTAAGGTACGCGAAAGCATAATTTTCCACTGGTATATTCACTTCCAACTCTTTGCACACGGTTCACTCAGTTACCCGTGTTATTGTGACTCTGTACTCCTTCCCCATGCGAGTTTTTTCAGGGGTGCGTTCCGAAACGACTTTATTTTTATGGATGAGTGACCGTATCGGACACCGCTGATGAAGAAACTCTTGCAGCTGGAGGATACTGGTCGAATGGACTGGCGTGCCTGCTCTCTCCAACTTAAGTCTCATCGAGCATGTGTAGGGTGTTTTTCAACATGTCCTCATGGGACAGCGAGCGTCCCGCATGTATCAATCGCCCTCGCGAGGAACAGAGCGCCCTACCACGAGAACTGCTCAGCAACTTTAGTAGAGAGCGCGGGAGCAGACTGCAGAGCATGATTTGCCGTCTGTGACGATCACACCCATTATTATTAACCATTGACCTTCTTTTGTCGTCCAGGAGACCATTATGAATCGCCGTGATTCACTACAAGCACTGCCTTCAAATAATTTGACATTTCTGTTCGTCTCAGCTGGTACTTCTTTCTGTTACCTTCTCTCCTATAATGTTGCAACTATTTCTAGTTTAGATCCAAGTTTCATCGAGCTACGTTACTTCACAGGAAAATTACACTACTGCCCATTAAAATTGCTACACCAAGAAGAAATGCAGATGATGAACGGGTATTCATTGGACACTGTTATTATTATACTAGAACTGACATGTGATTATATTTTCACGCAGTTTGGGTGCATAGATCCTGAGAAATCAGTACCCACATCTGGCTGTAATAACGGCCTTGAGACGCCTAGGCATAGAGACAAACAGAGGTTGGATGGCGTGTACAGGTACAGATGCCCATGCACCTTCAACACGATACCACAGTTCATTGAGTTGTCACTGGCGTATTATGATGAGACAGTTGCTCGGCCACCATTGACCAGACGTTTTGAATTGGTGAGAGATCTGGAGAATGTCCTAGCCAGGGCAGCAGTCGAACATTTTCTGCATCCAAAAACGCCCCTACAGGACCTGCAACATGCGGTCGTGCATTATCCTGGTAAAATGTAGGATTTCGCAGGAATCAAATGAAGGGTAGAGCTACGGGTCGTAACAAATCTGAAATGTAACGTCCACTGTTCAAAGTGCCGTCAATGCAAACAAGAGGTGACCGAGACGTTTAACCAATGGCACCCCATACCATTACGCTGAGTGATAACGCCAGTATGGCGATGACGAATACACGCTTCCAATGTGCGTTCACCGCGATGTCGCCAAACACGAATGAGACCATCATGATGCTGTAAACGGAACCTGGATTCATCCGAAAATATGACTTTTGCCATTCGTGCACCCAGGTTCGTCGTTGAGTACACCATCGCAGTCGCTCCTGTCTGTGATATAGCGTCAGGGGTAACCACAGCCATGGTCTCCGACCTTATAAAATGGTTCAAATGGCTCTGGGCACTATGGGACTTAACATCTGAGGTCATCAGTCTCCTAGAACTACTTAAACCTAACTAAGCTAAGGACATCACACACATCCATGCCCGAGGCAGGATTCGAACCTGCGACCGTAGCATTCGCGCGGTTCCAGACTGAGCGCCTAGAACCGCTAGACCACCGCGGCCGGCTCTCCGACCTTATAGTGCATGTTGCTGCAAACGTCGTCGAACTGTTCGTGCAGATGGTTGTTGTCTTACAAACGTCCCCATCTGTTGACTCAGGGATCGAGACGTGGCTGCACGATGCGTTACAGTCATGCGGATAAAATGCCTGTCATCTAGACTGCTAGTGATAGGAGGCCGTTTGGATCCAGCACGGCATTCCGTGTTACCCCCCTGAACCCACCGACTCCATATTCTGGTAACAGTCATTGGATCTCGACCAAAGCCAGCAGCAATGTCGCGATACGATAAACCGCAATTGCGATAGGCTACAATCCGACCTTTATCAAAGTCAGAAACGTGATGGTACGCATTTCTCCTCCTTACACGAGACATCACAACAACATTTCACCAGGCAACGCCGGTCAGCTGCTGTATGTGTATGAGAAATCGGTTGGAAACTTTCATCATGTCAGCACGTTATAGGTGTCGCCACCGGCGCCAACCTTGTGTGAATGCTCTTAAAAACTAATCGATGGCCTATCACAGCATCTTCTCCCTGTAGGTTAAATTTCACGTCTGTAGCACGTCAACTTCGTGGCGTAGCAATTTTAATGGCCAGTAGTGTACTTTAGTCCTCAAGTTTTGCGTGGGTCGAAGAAATTCCACTTGGCATAATTTTTCTATTTTTTATTTTATACATGGATATAACTTCAACAGATAAATGTGGTCTTATCACAGTCTGCTCAAATATGTAACAAGCAAGTGAAGTGTTGTCGTTCGAAAAGGTTGATGTGAGCACCATAATGTTTTCTTAGGATTAGTTACTATTACAGGTGGTACGACCTTGTCCTCTTCAGACCTCAGAATCGATTGCCCTAGGCATTTATTGGGGATCTTCTACTTGACTATGGACTCTGATCTACATCTCAAAGTGGGACTTCCCGCATTAAAAATACATCGCCAGAAGCAAGAAGTAACACCTAAGATTCTGGGGCAGTCTGAAGGTAGGAGATCTCACATCGCATTACTATTGTCATCATCATTTTTTTTAAAAATATGACATTTTCCAAGTAGTACACGAGTGACATACCAGGCAGGCTTTAAAAGAAATATCTTGTTTGCTATAATAATATTTTTTATCCCATAGTCGTGAAGCCTCAATCATCACATCGAAGAAATGAAGTTAAATGATTAATTTTTTGTTTCCTTGTAGGTAAATGTCTGTAGTGTGCATCCAGATCTCCAAGCCAATGTACCGCCGATGCCGCTTGAGCTGCGAAAAGAAAATGTCTTATTTTATTAGATTAAATCACATTAGATTCAGTTGTCGTTTTGTGGGAGTGGCGCAAGTCAGAAGTTTTGGCATAAAAAATATAAATCATTTGAATAGAATACTCACAACCCTGATCATTTGTCAGGAGATTGTCTAATTATGTCAATACGTTACAGTAAACTGGAACTGCTAATATTTACAGAGTTAATACAGTGTCAGACTGAAACATAGTTATCATACACAAAGCATCTAATATAAACTCTTGTGACCAAGTGCCATCAAATCTGAAATCTGACATTTTTACTTAAGCTGGCTAGCAGTTCCTGTTAAGATATTCATCTCTAGAGTAGAAGGAGTTGCCTATCAAAAAGTCTTTTAAGCTCTGTTTAAACTGTGCTTTATCTGAAACGAAGCTTTTAATGGTTTTCGTTGGACTACTTTTTAAATGCAGCTCGTGCTTAACAATTTTCGGTAGACTTTATATGCATTTGATTCTTGTGGTAGGTACGTGTAAAATAATGAAACTTACCTCTTCCAGAGACAATTATAGTCGATGGCAGACCTCACTTACCGGAAACATTTGCTGCATAAGGTCCGCCCGGTTCTGAGTCACGTCAGGGGTGACCGTGAGTTAGCTAGCTGCACCAAAAGCCTTAACCGCCGGGTTCTCTCTCGCAGCTTCGCTGTATATAGCGATCGCTGCCACTGGCTAGACACCGCAGTGTGACCTCAACATCGAGGATGGACGGCCGCTGGGTATTCAACTTGTCTGCTGCCTCTCTGCTTCTGCTGGTTGCCACAGGGCCTGCCAGTGAGTACACACACACACACACACACACACACACACACACATACTCCAAGGCATTAATATTCACGACCACACCTCCCGGCCATTACGCTGTTGCAGCCACGCTTACCGTTTACTATTACGTCACATAGCATTGTATGATAAAACAAATAGTGGGGTGGATGGAGAGCCTTTTCCTAACGTCACAGCAGCTTCATATTTGGGTAATAACCAAAAAAAAAACAATCAGAAAATAGCACGCTGCCAATCTGGGTAAGACAACTGGATAACAAGTAACTAAAAAGATATCACGGTAAGACGGCCATTGAAGCTGTGAAGCTGTAGGAATAGATTGAGAAAAATTGGCAACATCGACTTGGCTGAAACCTGAAAAATGTGGAAAGCTGGGCTTCCTTAAGTAACTTAGAACTTCTTTCCATGAAGTGTCCAACTGCAGCTCCTTGTAATAATTTCTTCGAACTCAAACCCAAAGCCGGTTTAAAGTAATTAAGTGAAGTCATTATTCCTTTGCTTGGTGAAGTAATTAGAGAGAAGTCTATACGTCTCTCTGTCTCGCTCTCTCTAGACGCTCAATGGGCAAAACATTAGTCACCCTTCTAAAAAAATACACTAATCGAAATTATATGCTGTGGACGATGTAAAACTGCTGCCAGTTGTTCATAAGATCCACCAACGGTGACATACAAGTTATGGCACTGAAGTGATGTGTCCGTGTCACTCGATTGAGTCGACGTAGGGGCGTGATACATTGTTAGAAAGGAACATCGTGTCTGGACGAGTCGCGCGGTTTGAGGCGCCATGTCACGGACCGCGCGGCCCCTCCCGCCGGAGGTCCGAGTCCTACCTCGTGCATGTGTGTGTTGTTCTTACCATAAATTAGTTTAAGATGCTTTAGGTAGTGTGTAAGTCTAGGGACCGATGACCTCAGCAGTTTTGTCCCTTAGGAATTCAGACATATTTCAACATTTGCCTGGACGTGGCCATTACCACACCGTGAATGAAGTTGACCAATTTCTCGGCATATGAGCGATAACTGTTGTGTCATTCATAGCTGCGTAACACAGCGCGGCGTATGAGCAGTGGTCGCAAAACGATACTGTTACCGACGCGCCTTATCAATGATAATAGGTTTCCAATCCGATAGGAACTGCTGCTGTCAATGAACGCAGTTCCAGCTCAACCGCTTTCCGAGAGAACATTTCAAAGGGAACTGCATGCAACTGACAGATGGAGTCGGGTACCACAGGAAAGGCCGTAAGGCTGCACGTCTTCAGTGACCCGCACAACACACCACCTGGAGATGTGTTATCTTGTCAGACGAATCGGTGCTTTTGTAAGGTGTCAGGCAAATCCAACACTTTACATGAAAACCCTGACATAATAAGCAAATCCAGTAGTATGTCACATAGCTCCGAATAAATCTTTACATTAAATTAACCAAAGTAATACGAGTAACGAGTGAGCAAATGGAATACCACAGACCAACACAAGAATGCCTAAATGCATGTCGTACCTTCCGACTGTGAGGCAGACGCAGATCCGAGGGGAGAAACGAGGACAGAAGCCGAGAGCAGAACCGTGTTAAGCTAGAAGGCCCTACGATAAGGGACGGACGGGAAAGCATACCTGTACCACTACCACCAGCATGTTGTAGCGTGAGACTGTTTCGCGTCTCAGGTATGTCAAGGACAACCCCCAGCCCATGTTAAAAGCTAGAGCCCTCCAGAAAAGCAGTATAGATCTTACGATAACACAAAAAGGGCCACTACTACCCGCAAGTTTTAGCGTGAGACTTTTTCACGTGTCTGTTACATTAGGACAATCCTCCAGCCCATGTTAAAAGATAGAGCCCTCCAGAAGAACAGTATAGATCTCACGATAACGCTAAAAGGACCAGACCAGCTGCAGGTTCTAGCGTGAGACTTTTTAGCGTCTCTGTTACGTTGCAAACTTTAAAAAACATTGCCCCACCACGAAAAGTATAACGTTTCTCATTGGATAGACAGAATTTTTGTAGGCGGAGCTTAAGGTTAACATTGAGACCCTGATTGGTCAGATTAAAACACAGCCAGATAGTTTTCGGTAAATTGTAGTAAGGAGAAGTTAGGAGAGAGTCAGTTCCGAGACGGCGGGCTGGATGGCTGCTGCGCCGGCCGCTGCCGCCCTGACGCTGCTTAGACACCGACAAGGTAATGAACGCACGCGATGCCGCATTTTTGAGGGCATAATGCTTCACTCAGAACTGCAGAAGTCTCATCTGTTACACCCTCTTTTTGCGTAATACTAGTGTCGATCGTTAATTAAAACTCATGGTGTTCACATTTGCCACTTGAAGAACAGATCTGAAACGCGATGATTTTTCTTTTATATAGTTACTGAGAAGCCACATCAGCCACTGTAATTTACGACAAGTTAGATAAGTAATTGAAGATAATTGAGGGTCACTGTAGACCATTTTGATAGTTTTCTCTTTTGTGAAACTTAATTTAAACCTAGATTATAGATGTGATATGGCATAGGTCATCCTTCGATCGATTGTAGAACTTGGAAACCCCTTTAGGGAATATTCGTTCACATTTTTGTTGAACGCAGTTGGTTTTTACCATCCTGTATTAAAACATTTCCTTTTTTCAATAGTGCAATTTATAAACGATGTTTTGTGAGTAGAATAAAATTTCCAATGGTAAACTTAACTGCTTTTTCGACGTTATTTTACCAACTAACTAAAAATAGGAAAGCCTTGAACCCTTTCCACTAAATTTAGTTAGTATTAAGATTCTTTTACAGGGAGTGCAGTGGAGCTGACACTGAGATCATTTAGTACTTGGTTATATCATCGCTAGTCGCACTGAACTCTTCTGAATTCTACATGTCATGTGTGGTCTGGCGTCTCCTTACCAGCAACAGGTCCCAGGTTCAAACTAGTTAATTCCCTAAAAAACACTCTCAGAGCGTCGTTGCGCGAAAGTGGTAGGGAGACACGATATAGAACAATCAGACACCACCATGAATGTTTAGACTTTGACTTTTCGCAAATGATGAAACGCGTCGGGTTCGCCAACGCACCAATGAGCTGTTGAACCCGCCGAGTGCGTTGGATGTAGTTTAAACCAGAGATGGTTCTGTGATATTTTGGTAGTGTTTCTTTTTACCATGAATTGAACTCATGAGTTCATGTGACGGTGAACTTGAAGCAGGATGTTTGCTTGAACACTGTCGGCGACAGACTATTGCCAATGTTGAGTATGCTGTGGACACTATCGTTTTTCATGGTGACAGTACTAGTGTCCACAGGACTGCATGATGCACACACTCCTGACATGATAAAAACTGAGGTGCCACATAACGGCTAGCAAAAACGTACGAAATTAACAACTGAGAAATTTGTGGGTCTATTCAAGCAGCAGCTGAAACCTAGCAATCAAGATACCCACACTCCGGTAGCTCTACAGTATCTACACGCGACTGGTTGTGTTCTACTGGATGGGACGTACCTGAAGAAACTTGGACACCTGCCCTCGTCAGATTAAGGCCGCTTTGAAGGATTGAGGTGGTATTACACGGTACTAGCATGATGTTTCCTGGCGTCAACAATTTTTTATTTCGTGTGAGTCATATCTACACTCTTTACGGAGATATAACGTAGTGTCCATATTTTAATTTGTTTCTTCAGATGATTGTGTAAGACGTGTGTACATCTGTTTCATTACCAGAACCAAGTGGGTTCACACTGCAAGTGTACAGCTTAAGAGAAGAATGAAAGTGAATTTCTGAATAGATGACTCCAACAGTCCGAGTACTTCCGTGAGTGCAGAACCTCTTATCGGGCATGGAACAGTGTAATGGCAATAAATTTGTCTCTTTTGAGTCTACGGTATCAGCAACAGAAAGTGGTACAGTGCTATTTGAAAACACAGATCTGAGACCAGCATCGCTGCAATTAATATTGATATAATATGAGACTATACTTAGATTGGTGAAGCCTTTCTTACTATTCATATCGGTGCAAATAGCATCGTGAGATCTCACACCAAAAGGGTAGAACGAGAATTGAAGATGGATAAGGAGGTGCTTGGGTACAATAAGGTGAAAGGTACAACGTATTCTTTTTCCTCTTTTGTTCATCTATTAAATCGAAGAAGCTATTACAAAATTGATTATTAGGAGTGGGATTAAAATTCTGAACGTAACAATAACGATTCCGTCTCAGAGCCGCAGAGAACCAAAGACTGCACCTTACCTACTTTCAGGTAAAAAGTCCGTTCACAGTTGGAGCTCGAGATACTTCACCTTTTAATATTTTTATTTTGATGTTTGCAATCAAATATGTAGAAGAGGCTGACAGAGAAATTTTAAACATTATGCAATTGGCAAGAGAGTTTTAAACAAAATTTTACACTATTGTTCAAAATTAAAGCAACAATCTGTTGTTTCGCCGTTATGTGTCTAATTCATGATGTAATCACACGAACTGTCAACATACGTCGTTATGATCGTATTCTGCACGGAAGATGGCATTCAGATCAACAGAAAACCACGTCAGAAATGACGTCAGAGCACCTATCGAGGGGGATAGTGTTTGCAGGGTTGTTCCACGTACACAGTCACTGTGTACATAGTCACAGACGGTTCGGTATGACACAGAGTGTGACATCAGAAACAATGGACCGTTATTTGACTGTAAGGACACAACGGTAGCGCCTTAGTACTGCACTACAACTAGCATCTGATCTCGCAGCGTCCCCTGGACGTGTTGTGTCGAGACAAACGGTATACCTGTATTGTTTGAGACCTGATGTCTGTTCACCTCTGGCGTGTCTTCACAGAAGGGAACGTCTAGAGTGGACCGTCGAAAGGTGAGTCCCGATTTGGTCTGGAGAGTGCTTCTCGACGGATTCGCATCTGGAGGGTACGTGGAACACGATTTTTGGACCCAAAAATTGTGGAAAAAGATCGATATCGAGGAGGGATTCCTAATGGTGTGTGCAGAGATTATGTTGACCAATCGAGCAGCTCTTCATGAAATTGTACAGGCGAATCTGCAAGATTTAACTGCTGTCGGGTACCGTAAGATCATGGGATCTCATGCGTCGTTGTTGCGAGATGCTGTGGGCCCAGACTTCGTACTGGTGAACGATAATGCTCGACCGCATACAGCATGGGTGGTTGAAGTTTTTTAGGAACGGAAGATATTGAACGCACGGCGTGGCCTGCTCGCTCTCCCGATTTGAGTCACATACAGCATGACTGGGATGCACTAGGAAGACAGTCCAGGTGTACGGCGTAAGTGCAGACGGTCATCACTTGAGAGCATGCAGAATCTGCTTTCATCGCTGAAGACCATTTCAACTGCCAAATGATCCTCTGACGACACCAATCAAGCTGTGCACGCCGAGGCAGTGGCTTGAGAGGAAGATAGGCCAGAGATGTGCATGTCCGTAGTCCCACTGCTAATCAACAGTTTGCAACAGGTCATGTTCACATATCTTTGCTCACAAGCCCTCTTATCTGTGCTGTGGTAGTTGTACGATTTGCCACTGCTGCCTTTACAGTACGATGATCCTGGAGGCCGTCTGTGCTGCGTGAACGTCCAGAAACTCCTCAACAGGTGTAAGAATGTTGACGCGACTACTGATACCAGAATCGTTCCACAACTGACGTAGGACGTCCAACGTGTGTTGTGATTCTTCGAAAGAACCATCCCATCACTTGGAAATGCCACAATTTGAACCCTTTCAGGCTCCCTCGGTTGACTGTAAGAAACACGAGTGCGTCTTTGTGGCATGGTTTTCTGTTTGCTTCATACGTTTGTATTACAACGAGCCTTCTGGCTATGACCTTTACCTCTCAAAAGATGTGTGCTCTGGTAGCTATGCTACTTCGCTATCCATTGCAGGATGACGAAACCATTATCAGTACATCTCCTATCAACCAGGAGCCATATACAGTCGGAGGGCCAAAATAAACGTTGTCTTTCTAGGTGTACAAGCCTTCTCTTTTTAAATCACTAACAATAGAAACATGCAATTTGGAGAGGGTATTGACCTTATTTTCTGTTGTTGAAGAAGGGATTTTTCGTAATACCATACATAAGAGGGTGAAACAATGCTGAAAGGGTTTTGATAATATATCGCTATTAAGGCAATTTTCAAACTAGACCCACGGGAATTGGGCAGAAATAAAGAAATACATTTTTAAGAATTTAGTAACTTTAACCCGTAGAAGGCTTAAATAGTGGGTGAAACTTTTTTAACAGATCACTATTGAAGAACTGCTAAAGTATTTTTAGAGCTATATCCATAAGACTCGTGCTTGACATCTCGGTGAAAGTAAAAAAAAAAAAAAAAGTGTTTCAGAATTTTTGGAAATTCATCATCCAACGGGATGGAAGTTTTTATGGAAATATTTCCCCTTAAAAGCATATTTGAAGTTGAAGGTATGAAAACTTATATCTGGCGTCTCACAAAAAAAAAGCTGTAGGTTTTTCAGTGTTTTTGGACATTCAACCCGCAAGAGGGGAAAATACGTCCTGAGTAATTAAATGACTCATCATCGCCAAGTCCAAACTCCTAAAGACAGAAGCTTGAAATTTGGGCAGCGTATTCATCTTATATCTTATGCATCGTTTACCAAGGGATTTTTTGAAATTCCACCCGTAAAGGGGTAAAGTAGAAGATGATATGATTTTCGATGATACGTCGCTTTTAAGGCAGTTTTGAATCTATAATTACGAAAATTCGTTTTTGGTTACTCAGTCAGAAATAAAAAAGTACGTGCTTCAGCAATTTTGGAAATTCAATCGCGAAGGGGAAGAATGGGTGAATGCTATTTTGATAGACAACCCAGATTTGGAGAGGAAATTGATCTTACATTGTAGACATCGTTTAGTACTGGATTGTTCAAAATTCGACCCCTAAGGGGTGAAGTAGAGGATTAAAGGATTTTTAAAAATTTGTCGCTATTAAGGTAATCCTGAAGTTAGAACTACGGAAAGGGATATTTGGTTTCTCGGTCAGAAATAAAAAAACAAAAAAGCCTGCTTCAGCATTTCTGAAAAATTCCACGACTAAGAGGGTAAAATACTGAGTGACAGATTTTTAAAAATAAAGGGAAATTAGTATTTTGCTTGTCGGTTACAAATAAAAAAGATATCTGTTTTAATGTTTTTGGGAATTCGACCCCTCAGGAGTGAAACAGGAGTTGAGATGGGGTACGGAAATATTTCATTGCGAAAACGTTTTTGAAACAAAGTATCTGAAAATTTGTATTTTGCTTTTCTGTTGAAATAAAAACACACATTTTCCAGTATATTTTGGAAATTCAACCCCATAAGATGCTGAAATTGGGGATGAAATTTTTGTGAAAATATTTCGTGAAATTAAAATATGTTTAAAGCTAAATCTATTAAAATTCGTATTCAGCTTCTAAAGAAATATATGTTAATGATGTATTAAAAAGTACCTCCGACTCCAGCTACCAGAAGTAAATTTGAAGTAGACGTTACTTATATGGCCTTAATTAGCGTGAAAAATTTAGAAGATGTTGCAATTTGTCAACAAAGTGAAATTCGAGTAAAGAAACACGAAACAAATCTGTGCAAATCCTACAATCCACACGAGCGAAGTAGCGGGCTCTAAGCTAGTTTATTATAAATTAAATACTGTCCTGCGGCGTTTTTATGTCTGCATTTGAAGGCTAATCTCAGGAAATATTGTAAATATTTTGATACGATTTTCATCCATAGAGTGACCGTATTCTTGAGGAAGGTTTGCGTATATGATTTATTAACGTTGCGCCGGAGAATTAGTCTGGCCATAGATAAATAAGTGATAGGCGCACAAAGTCATGATGGGTCGCTAGAACTGTATAAATATATCTACATCATACTCCACAAGCCACCTTATAGTGTGTGGCCGAGGCTATTTTCGGTACCATTATATGATTCCCCCAACCCTGTTCCACTCGCGAACAATGCGTGGGAAGAATAATTGTCGGTAAGCCTCTGTATTGGCTCTAAGTTCTCAAATTTTCTCCTCGTGGTCAAGACACGAGATATACGTTGGGGGGAAGTAATATGTTTTCTGACTCCTCCTGAAAAGTGTTGTCCCGAAATTTCAGTAGTAAATCTCTCCATGATGCACAACGTCTCTCTTGTAACGCCTGCCAGTGGAGTTTGCTTAGCATCTCCGTAACGATCTCTCGCCAGCTAAACGATCCCGTGACGAAACGCGCCGCTCTTTGTCGGATCTTCTCTATCTCCTCCGTCAGTCCTACCTGATAGGGATCCGAACAATACTCAAGAATCAGGCGAACAAGCGTCTTATGAGCTACTTCCTTCCTGGGTGAATTAATTTCTCCAACATTCTTCCGATGAATCTGAGTCTTGTGTCTGCTTTTCCCACTATCTGTTTTATTTGGTCATTCACTTAAGGTCTTTCTGGATAGTTACTCTTAGATAATTTATGGCAGACGCTATCTCCAACTGTTTGTCATCAGTAGTGTACCTGCACAGTAGTGGATTTCCTTTCCTATGTATGCGCATTATGTTACATTTAACTACGTTCAGGGTCAGCTGCCAGAGTCTGCACCATTCATCAATTTTCTTCAGGTCGTTCTGCAAATTCTTACTATCTTCTGGCGTGCCTACTTTGGTACAAAGAACTGCATCATCCGCGAATAGACTTAAAGAGCATCCGACGCTTTCTAATAGATCATTTATATATGTTGTGAACAGCAACGGTCCTATCACACTTCCCTGTGGTACTCCAGATATTACTTTTACATCTGTCGATTACTTCCGTTAAGAGCGACGTGTTGAGTTCCATCTGCAAGAAAATCTTGAATCCAATCGTGGGTCTGCTCTGATATTCCGTAAGCTAGTATTTTTTTTAATTAAACGGCAATGCGGGAATGTGTTAAATGCCTTAGTGAAATCGAGGAACACGGTATCGACCTGAGCGCCGTTGTCTACTGCGCTGTGGATCTCATGGAGGAACAGAGCGAGCTGAGTTTTGCAAGATCTCTGTTTGCGGAATCCATGTTGAATTTCATAGAGAAGCTGTTCATTTTCCAAGAACGTAATAATTCTTCTATAATTCTACAACAGATTGACGTCAACGATATAGTCTATAATTGTGTGGAACTGTCTTACGGCCTTTCTTAAAAACGGGCATGACCTCGGCTTATTTCCAGTCGTTAGGTACCTTTCGTTGCTCAAGAGATCTACGATAAATTACTGCTAGAAGGGGAGTAAGTTCTTTCGCATAATCTTTATGGAATCTTATAGCTATCTCGTCTGGTCCTTAAGCCTTCCCATTACTAAGCGATTTTACCTGCTTTTCAATTCCGCGTTCTGTTATCTCAATATCTGCCATTTCGACCTTCGCACGACGTTTGAAAGGAGGGACAGTGTTACGATCTTCCACGGTGAAACAACTTCGAAACACCAAATTCAGTATTTTGGCCTTCTCTTTGTTATCTTCCGTTTCGGTGACGGTGTGGTCGCTGAGAGAATGAATAGATGATTTTGACCCACTTACTGATTTTACATACGACCAAAATCTCTTAGGGTTTTTACTCAGGTCGGTTGACAGCGTCTTACTTTCGAAATCATTGAACGCTTCTTTAATTGCTGTTCTTATGCTCATTTCGCTTCGTTCAGCTTTTGTTTGTGTCATTAAGAAATTTAGCATTTTTGTGAGAAGGTGTTTAACATATTAATTTGTATTAATTAAACTGAAATGTCTGTGTCTGTACAAATGGGATCTTGTATTTTTAATAATATTTTACAAAAGATTTGTGCTAATATATCTGTTTCATTTCTAGACTATTCACCTAAATCAATACAAAAACCAATAAACTTTTCATTTTAAAATGTGTTGTAATGTGTACACTACGCTTTTCATCTGTAGTTCGTTTTCTGATATAATGATAGTGATCTTAAGAGTGAATCGTTCGATAAATTGTGAGGTATAGGTAAGATAATTAAATACACAATCTCTGCATTCCTTGTAATATTTATATAAAGAGCTATTTTTACATTTTCCTTTCTACAGTCTATATTCCGTTGTTGTTTGTGACTGATATTCAATAGAAGTGATTCATACATTTGTCTTACTTCGTCATAGGGCAATCAGTGTCTGGAAGCTTCTCGCAGGTTATGAACGGTGGTATGTCGCATGTGCATTTGATACACTTCCCACCAGTTGATAGAAGTTCGTCGCCAATCTTCAGTCTGTGATCTCCAAACGAGCACTGATCACCTACAAAGTTTCACACACATGAGTACATCCTCGTATGTCTCGATCAGAGATAAGCGGAAATAAAACAATAAACATTGTCAACCACATACACAAATATTATTAGGATGAAAGTCACATGAGAAATTATAAGCATTCCTAATTCTGTCGGAAAACATTTCACGATGAGGTCAGATGTATTAAATTGCTATATGTGCAGCAGTAAGGGCACTAACTTTAAAAACATGACCTTAGTTTTTCAGTGCTTATAGTAAAAGTGAAAGAAAAAGTCCATATATACATGAATACGAATGGTTGGTGTAAGGAATTGTGATGCTTCTATTAGTGCGAATGAGACAGTAATTGCATCATGCATCTACGATAAATTACTGCTAGAAGGGAAGCAAGCATCATTGCATCATGTCAACGTAACATTATTCATTTTTCATCTGTTTAGCTAACGTGTTTTTTATCTAATGAATGTCAAATCACAACATGCTACTCGCACAGGAATAATTATCCTACTATTACGGACATTTGTAATTCTGAATCTGCATGTTATCTAATGTGTAAAACAATCTTTGCTGATGAAAATTCGCCAGAGTTCCTCAGACTGTTACATATTGTTGAACAGATAATGAATATTTGCTAAAACTACGTAGTTTTGTTAACCCTTCCTAGATGAATTGTAACTGAATATCTAGGTCACAAATTATGCAGTTAGAAAACTGAAGCACCAGAACAAACCGGAAGGAAACTTCCGCTTGTTAACCCTCCCTAGATGAATTTTAAATGAATATCTAGGTCACAAATTATGCAGTTAGAGAACTGAAGCACCAGGACAAACCCGAAGGGAACTTCCGCTTGTTCATTAACATAATTCAGAGTGACATCAAAATTAGTTTTCTGCTCTTTCAGCAGGTCATTAGCATCTCCATTTCTTAATTCCTTTGCATATCCAGCCGTCCAACACATCTTCCAGAACCTGATATCTTCTCCTTCTTCGCTTCCTCACTCAGTAACGTGGTCTGTCCTCCCACTCCTCTCACCAACTCTTCATTTCCCCCCCATCCAAATACGTAGTTATTTTCTTCCTCCTCTATGTCTACATTTGCATAGCCTGCAGCCTTGCACTGTCTTTTTTCCTCCTCGTCCACCTTCGACCACCATACAGCAGGATATTAATCAGTGACAAATGGTCTGGGTACGTTCCACAACCTGTACTTACACTTTCTTTTGTGAATTGAGACGCCTTTTGTACCGGTGCATCCTATAGGTTTTTATGTTTTAGGTGTGCTTTACCATTTGTGTTAGGGAATTTGAGTATTTAGTAGTTATTCTTTTTCCCGCCGCGGAATCTCCATTTCCTCTCAACTAATATAGGTTAGTCTCTCAACTTTTTTGGCAGGGTAGGAGAAAGTTGCAGTATTATTAATGGTGTTTCCATTGCAAGCTATAATCAGATGAGAGGAATCATAGATTTTGGCAGGACATGAGAATAAGTGTTAAATCCACCGAACATCATAAAGAGTGAAACGCATCTGGGACAAAAATAAATATTGTTGTAGCTTTGAGATGTTTTAATTTATGCATATTTCTGTGGAAATCTCTCCTTTTATTACAAAATGTCTCTTTCGCCATGCCTGTACCTTTCTTAATATTACTGTTTGTTCTGCGTTCTATCTGTTAAAATATTTGCACATATTATAATGAATCTTCATTCAGCATTATCCTTGCCTTCCTATTTACTCGTAGCCTTATTTCTTTTGTTTCCTTAATGTCCATTTTCATTCGGTAGTTCCTTCCTTTTATCGATTTTCGTTCGTTAGTTTTCCCCATTTAATCCCAACGATCACATTTTTAAGAACGACAACTCTCGTCTGAAAACCTCAAACATTTATTCATTTTACATTAATTAAAACTTCCGGCAAAGAGGCCATGGTCGAACAGTAAAAATTATTCCTCCTGCTGGCAACATCTACCCTTTCCTGATTCAGTTCAGTACTTTCTCCTCTCACTGTCAAAGACACCTTTTGAGTCAAATGAAAATCACCTGTCGGGTGATGTACACGGCCCTAGGAAGCTGGTCACAGGCGGTGCAGTTTTACATGGGGTGACGACTCTAACGGGATCACTTTACAACAAGCAGAGCTACTTACAGAAAATCAGTGTCTGGTCCAAAAGTTCACATTTGCGTCCACGATTGAAACTTCGGCAGCTGCACTTTTTCGATGGGAATCATCCTCGGTCCGGAATTCGTACCTCGCCACTGCATAAATCAGCAATGGCAGCCGAAGACTTTGGAATAAAAAGTTATCCACGTTCTACGAAAGGCCTTCTCAAAGAGGGTGGAGGAACGGACAGAGGTTCAGGGCACTCCCTTACCCTTACGATACAAAAGGAAATCGAAACCACTGCGGGGAAGACACATAATGTGTATCCACAAGACATGTGGCCTGTAATTCAAAAAGTGTCATGATGATCTTTCAATTGGCAAAAAGATCAATACTAGTCATCTATCCAGATCTCCAAGGGGGAAGAGCCATGGGTAAGGCGACAATGGAAAAAAAAGAACAGCAAACGCAAGGATAACGTTCTACGAATCAGGACGAGGTTCGTCATATATTTGAACGTCCTAGGGAAAATAGAAAATCTAAAAAGAAACATGCTAAAGCTCAATCTAGATACAGTGGGAGTCAGCGAACTGAAATGGAAAGAAAAGAAGGACTTCTGTTCAGACGAGTATAGGGTAATATCAACTGTAGCAAAAAAATTGTGCAAATGGCTCTGAGCACTATGGGACTTAACATCTGTGGCCATCAGTCCCCTAGAACTTAGAACTACTTAAACCTAACTAACCTAAGGACATCACACACATCCATGCCCGAGGCAGGATTCGAACCTGCGACCGTAGCTCAACTGTAGCAGGAAATGGCATATCGGGAGTAGAATTCGTTATGAATAGCAAGATTGGGGTGTATGAGTTACTCTGAACAGTTCAGCGTTTCTTCCCATCAGCATCAACAGAAAACCAACACTGACAACTCTAATTCAGGTATACATGTTGACGTCGTAACCAGAAGATGAAGAGATAGGGAAAGTATATGAAGATAGCAAACGGATAGTTCAGTGCGTAAAGGGAGATGAAAGTCTAACGTTCATGGGGGATCGGAATGTTGCCCTACGGGAGAGAGTAGAAGAAAGGTTTAAGTGAGAATATGAGCTTGGCGGTAGGAATGACGGAGAAGAAATGTTACTCGAGTTCTGCAATAAATTTCAACTGGTAATAGCGAATACTCTGTTCAAGAATCACAGCAGAAGGTATACTGTAAAAGGCCGGTATATAAGGAGTGATTCCAGTTAGATTACATCACGGGCAGGCAGAGATTCCGAAATCAGATATTCGATTATAAGGCGAAACCAGGGGCTAAGATCACAGTTTAACAAGAATGAAGAGTAGTCTGAAGGTCAAGAGACTAGTCATGAAGGGTCAATGGTCAAGCAGATTGGATACAGGAGTCTTAAAGAATGAAGAGACCAGCTTTTAGTTCCATGAGGCTGAAGATACTGCGATAAAGAATAGCTCAGCAGGCATTTCAGTTGAAGAGGAATGCACATGTCTAAATAGGGCAATAGTTGGACAGAAAAACACAGGTACAAGGAAGGTAACAACGAAAAAAACCATGGGTAACAGAAGATGAACTTCAGTTGACCGCTGAAAGAGGGAAGAATAAAACTGTTCAGGGAATACAGAATACAGAATACAGAAATACAAGTCACATGGGAATGAAATAAATAGAAACTGCATGCAAGCCAAGGTGAAATGGTTGCATGAAAAATGTGAAGAAATCGAAAAAGAAATGATGCGGAAAGACTGACTCAGTTTTTAGAAAAGTCAAAACAACCTACGATGAAATTAAAAGCAAGGTTGGTGACAGTAAGAGTGAAACGGGAATTCCGTTGCTAAATGCAGAGGAGAGGGCGGATAAGTGAAAAGAGTACATTGAAGGGCCCTATGTGGGGAAATATTTGTCTGATGATGTGATAGAAGAATCAAGAGTCGACAGGGAGGGGATAAGAAATGCAGTATAAGAATCACAAATTAAAAGAACGATGGAAGACTTGAGATCAAATGGGCAGAAGGGGTGGATAAGATTCCACTGGAGTTTGTAAAAGAAGTGGGGAAAGTGGCTAGAAAACGACTAATCACATTGTTGTGTGGAACGTATCGTATTGGCCATTTACTATCAGATTTAAGAAAATCTTGGTCTACGCAATTCTGAAGATAGCTAAAGCCGTCAAGTGCGAGAACTATTACCAATTAGCATAACAGCTCATGCATCCAAGTTGCTGACAAGTATGATAAGCAGAAGAATGGAAAAGGAAGTTAAGGTATTGTTAGATGACCATCAGTTTGCCTTTAGGATCGGCAAAAGCAACAGGGAGGCAGTCCTGAGGCTGGGATCAAAAATGGAAGCAAGACTGTAGACAAGCCAATGCACGTTCATAGGACTTGTCGACCGGAAGAAAGTGTTCGATAATGTAAAATGGTGAAGGATGATCGAAATTATGATACAAACAGGAGTAAGCCATATGAAAATACGGGTAATGTACAATATGTATTAGAGCCAAGAGAATACTATAACAGTGTAAGATCACGAAGGGCTCGTATTAAAAATATATACATACATCGAAGAAGCAATGATGGAAATGAAATAAAGGTTCAAGAGTGGAATTAAAATTCTGAGTGAAAGGATATCAATGATAAGATTGCTGTCCTCATTAAAAATGAAGAAGAATTACAGGATCTGCTGAACGGAATGAGTGCAGAATAGGTACTCAGAGTAAATCGAAGAAAGACGAATGTGATGAGGACCGTCTACATTTACATGGATACTCTGCAAATTACATTTAAGTGCCTGGCAGAGGGTTCATCGAACAACCTTCAAACTTCTCTGTTATTCCAATCTCGTATTGCGCGCTGAAAGAACGAAACCTTTATCTTTCCGTACAAGCTCTGATTTCCCATATTTTACCTTGGTGATTGTTTGTAGATCTGTAGATCTGTGTCAACAAAATATTTTCGCATTCAGAGGAGAAAGTTGGTGATTGGAATTTCTAGAGAATATTCCATCTCAAAGAAAACGCTTTTCTTTTCATGATGTCCAGCCCAAATACTGTATCATTTCTGAGACACTCTCTCCCACATTTCGTGATAATACAAAATGTGCTGCCTTTCACTGAAATTTTTCGATTTACTCCGTCAGTCCTATCTGGTAAGGATCACACAGCGCGCAGCAGTATTCTAAAGGAGTCTGCTTAGTAGATCTGTTACGTTTTCTAAGTGTGCTGCCAATAAAACGCAGTCTTGGGTTAGCCTTCCCCATAACATTTTCTGTATGTTCCTTCCAATTTAAGTTGTTCATAATTATGATTCATAGGTATTTATTCGAATTTATGGACTTTAGATTTAATTGTTTTATCCTGTAACTAATTTCTTTTAGCACTCATTTGAATGATCTCACACTTCTCGTTATTTAGGGTCAACTACCTAAATAACGAAAAATGTGAATTAGTAGAAATGAGAGCAGCGAGAAACTTACCATCAGGATTTGGATCACGAAGCAGACGAAGTTAAGAAATTCCACTGACTGGGTAGCTAAGTAACCGATGGTGGTCGAAGTAGGGGGACACGAAAAGTAGATTACCACTGACAAAAATGGCATTCTTGGCAATAGCAAGTCTGCTGGCCTCAAACATAGGCCTTAACTTGAGGAAGAGGTACGTTTGGAGTATGGCATTCTGTGGTAGTGAAACATAAATCGCAAGTAAACTATAACAGAAGAGAATCGAAACATTTGACATGTCGTGATACAGACTGTGAAATATAGCCGATAGCGATAGGTAACTATTTTTCTCACTTTTCCGTCATTTCTTTTCCTTTGTTGAACTAAGTATTCATATCTTTGGAGTAGTGTATTTGGTGATGATGTTAAAACGCAACTGCAGTTTGTTTCCTTTTATTTAGAGGATAAATATGTTTTCTTATTATTACTTGAATATCGGAAGACTTCAATTAATTGTATCTGCATTTGCAATATTAACTGTGATGTGAAGAACTGCTGTGTTTATTGACTCCTCTTCCACTGAGCGAAGTTTCAGGGAAATCAAGTTTTGGCACTTCCTGTTGTAACATTACAGGACATATTGGGACATATTGAAGTATTCGACACTGTAGACTTTTACGGGATGTCGATACAGATATGCAAAATGTAAAGAGAAACTTTGGTGATGTTTAAATATTGTACTGTGTCAATATTAGGACATTTTGCACAGAAAGAACAAAAATGGAATTAATGTAAATATATATTAGTGTTAGTAACCTATTTTCATTCAATTTTGTAATTATATTTCATTTTGTAAAAGAAAGACTCACTGTTTGCTGTAGCTCTGATTAATTGTATAAATTATCAGTTTTGAGCTAAATTATTTCGTATAATATGGACAAGATACTTTTAAAAACTCACCAGCTAAAGAGAAAGTCTGAAAATGAACGTTTAATGCACACTTCTGGAACTTTCTATGGAGAAATTCTATATTATGATCGCAAAAATACGAAAACTTGTGAAAACTCTTTCATGACCTAATTTCGAAAGACGATTTGTATCAAGAAATATTGCTAAAAAGATTTATTTACGTTTTGAAACACGATTTAAATCATTTTACATATAAATAGTTGTTCTAAATCACTCAAGAAATATCCAGAATCAAATGTCAAGAGATTTCTGGAAACATCGGTACAAATCTGGTGAAGGTTATCCAGAAGCTGGTAGAAAAATGTTATAAAATCTATTTGGAAATTATGCTGGTAAGAATTTATATGTACTGATCCTTTTACTTACTTTAATCTGTACTAAAATTCTGTAATGTCTAATTTAGTTTTAAGTCGTGAATTGCTGTCGTATTGTAAACAAAACATTGTCAAAGACTCTCATTGTTTGGAAAGATATTAATACACCTAGGAGTTGTCAGTTGCCAGTTCGGATGTGCAGTGCGGTTAGCTCTGAGAGTCAGTTGTTGAGTCTGTGAAGTCTGTCAGTTCTGTTTGTAAATAAACGTCTGTAATGAAGAATTACTTGTTGTCGTCAATATGAACTCAAGACCTTTTGCACGAAGCAGACACCTCCTAATGCAACGTTTTAATTTGGTGTTGAGGAGCTGAAACGTTATAATTTGGTTGAGGAAGCTGGGATGTTATAATTTGGTGGAGGACCTGGGATGTTATACTGTGTTCTCCTCATCGGTTTTGTCGTGTAGTCTGTCTAAGTGTATAAAGTGCAATTACTTTGTTGTCTGCGATAGCAACAAGTCATCTAACATCACCATAACTATGATCTGTGGCTTCAAGAACCTAAATAACGGCCCCACAGACTCCTCAGAGCGGTGGGTGATGGGGGCGGGGGGTGGGGCCGTTACATATAGCACTCACATTCCACGAGTAGAGTCTGTGTAGAATATCTTCGCCGGTAGATGCGCAGCCTGCAGGGAATGTGTGGGGAGAGTTATAATGATGGGAGTTTCCGGCAAACGCCGTACGGGAAATGCTGTTCTGAACTGAAGCCTATGCTCACATTTTTATAAATATTAAATATGGCCGTTCCGTGCGCATTTGCGTGGTAACAATTCAGAAAGATCTACCATTACCTCTTCTTTGGTTGGTATCTAAAAGGAATTGCGCTGAAAATGCAGCCATTCATTTTCCCTTGGTTTTTTAACCATTTGTAACTTTCAGAGAAGCGTCATGAGTGGCGAATTTTCAGAAAACCTACACATTTCTCTTAATTCCATGTTAAGACTTGTCTCTATTTCCAAAACACGGAGGAGTTTACACAATGCCTCCTCACTAATATGTTGTGCACAAGCAACAGCGAGAGAATTCCGCAACAGTGGTTTATGAAGCTCATTGAGAGAGAAACTCATATAATTTTTGATATTGGATGTGACGAAAAGGAAGCTATCATCTCTAGAATATCGGATGTAACGACAACATCAGCTCCATGACGAATTGTTTCCGTGACCAACATGAATTTGCCATAGGGAATATAGTGGTAACTTTCTAATTATAATAGATCATCTCTCCAGATATCAGCCAGCTCTGATGGCATATCTTTCAAATGAAAAAAAAAGCTAAAACAAAATATTTCAACCCACAAATTCAAAACGAGAGAGTGTAACTGTTGAATGGTTATGTTTTAGAGCGCATCATCGGTGAAATTAAACAACAGCCACTCTCTTCTCTTGTAGACTCAACACCTCATTTATCAAGGAAGGAGTAAGTTAGTAATGCAAGATACTTGTCCTTAGATTTAAACAAACTGGATGCACCCGGAGTTTAAAATAAAGGAATCGTTTTTAGTTTTTGTAAATTAAGGAGTATAACGCTGAGAGTTTTGCAAAATAAATAATAAGTGGTTTAGAGACGATGAAAACACAACCGGGTAGATGTGGAGATCAAGGAGACGATGGTGTTGTGTATATGAGTGGTAAAATCTCTGCTTTATGGTCAAAAATTAAACCGCTGATCCCAAATCCTGAGATTATATATTGTTCAAAAAAAAAAAAGCTTAATCTGGTGCTAACTTATCTGTCACGAATATAGTGGAACTGCATCAGTTTTGTGAGAAAATACAATGAATTTATGTTATCTTTACTCCTTCGTTGGTTTGATGGCAACAAGTAAATGGAACTGTAGCTAGTGACAGACAAGTTACAACGACTGTGAAGAAACTGCGCCCAACCAGATGGTTTTCCAGATCTGATTCCTTGTTATCAATAAAAGCTGACTTTCATACAAATTTTGCTGTGCTTATCCTGTCTCATTATAAACACCAAGAAGAAAGTAGAGAGGGAAACAGTTTATAATTTTATAAAAATATTGGTAACATATGGTATCGTACTGGTGAACTTTGAAAAACATTAACCTACCTTCCCAACTACTGCAGTCTCCTAATAACGATACAGATATTACCTCTCAGTTTCTTGAAACTAAATAAAATCTACTCGCCTTATGAAATAATTTTTAAGTTGTAACCGAAGAAGGGAAAGTACTAGCGAAAGTTTGTAGCAATGACCTAAAGTTGATCTAAAAAAGTACCTGTAAAGTGTAGAAATTTTTGGTCCAGCTTTCTGCAGATCTAGAGTTGCGGATAAACTAAAGTCTTTTCACGTGGCAGTTTTCAACGGTTTTATTCACATTTAAATAAAAAATTTTAAATATCTTATCACCCTAAAGAATGCTAATAATTATTTTTCTTTCTTACATATTGTTCATCTTTTTAAATTAAAAAAATGAAGATATCCAGAAAAGATTGGAAACACTCATTAGAAAGTACGAATATCATTTTACGATGGATCTTGCTTGTAAACCTAGTAGCCTAGAAAGTCTTACGTCCAAGGACTTTGAAAAGAATGGGCACATGTTGTCGGTTAAAGAGTTTGTAAAATTTTTGCTTCTTGCACATACATTTCCTGCAAATAGACTACATAATGTACGCACAGCCCTTCAGCTGTTCTTGACTCTGCCAGTTGTTTGCGCCATGCTAGAAAGATCATTTCAATGTCCGAGTCCAGAGTAAATGCTTTAGCAATTCTAAGCGTTGTATTTGAAACATGTTCTCTATTTACTTGCATGCCGTTGTGAAAAAGTTATTGAGCGCTGCGGTAGGAGAATGAGAAAGATTTTTGCTATTTGTGGAGCAAAATTACTGATGATGGTCGAAGCAGAGAAGATATAAAATGTAGACTGGCAATGGCAAGGAAAGCATTTCTGAAGAAAAGAAATTTGTTAACATCGAGTATAGATTTAAGTGACAGGAAGTCGTTTCTGAAAGTATTTGTATGGAATGTAGCCATGTATGGAAGTCAAACATGGACGATAAATAGTTTGGACAAGAAGAGAACAGAAGCTTTCGAAATGTGGTGCTATAGGAAGAATGCTGAAGATTAGATGGGTAGATCACGTAACTAATGGGAGGTACTGAATAGAATTGGGGAGCAGAGGAGTTTGTGACACAACTTGACAAGAAGAAGGGACCGGTTGGTAGGACATGTTCTGAGGCATCAAGGGATCACAAATTTAGCATTGTAGGGCAGCGTGGAGGGTAACAATCGTAGAGGGAGACCAAGAGATGAATAAAGTAAGCAGATTCAGAAGGATGTAGGTTGCAGTAAGTACTGGGAGATGAAGAAGCTTGCCCAGGATGGAGTAGCAGGGGGAGCTGCATCAAACCAGTCTCAGGACTGAAGACCACAACAACAACAACAAATGAGTTTATTTCACTTTTCACTTGAATTATGGCGTCTAAGTGAATAGCGTTTTCGTATTTATTCGTTGATAGTTTATTAGGAAAGAAGGCCCTCAAAATTTATTTGCAGTGGGGTCCCAAAAACTTATTACGCCACTGTTATTTAGTATATAATTCCCGTTTTAGATGTTTGTCTGAAGACGTGACATTACAAAGACTGCATTTTGTGCAGTATTAACTTTTTACCTTTGGTGCAATAACAACTTTTTGTATTATTTAATCCGTGCTGGCTTCCGAACACAGTGGCTGTTTTGGTAATACATATCACTGTATATAACAACTTCCACCAACCATACTTTTTTAATGTCGTATTTATGTCACCGTGAAGCATGTCAAAATTTTTGAGAACCTTGTCTTTCAGCCAGTTTCCAATACCATCAGTCCGCTGGCGATCGTCATTAATATTCATCGCAAAAAACTTAGTTATAATTCTTCAACAGGCAAAAACTGATGCTGCATGAAACAGTTAGTGGTTTTTGTGGTCGTCAATAACAATGGAATTGAGGCCGTTTTTTTTAAATCATCGTTATGTCTGTTTTCCTAAAATATTTAAGTTGAACGCTGTTGAGACTGACCTTCGTTTGCAGTTGAGGACTCAGAACGCCGTACAACAAAATCATCAGCAGAAGCTGCGGAAAGAATAAAGTACACCAATAAATTCTATACTGTAATGTATAAAGAACAATGTGTTGCAGATCGATTAACATGTAAAGGCATTTGCAGAGTGACTGTGATAATTAATGATGTTGTAGACACAACCGAAATTGTACTTGCTGACATTTAAAACATGGATTTATTAAGCCTAAAGACGTGAAGGTTTTTTCCTTCTATAAGTAAAAAGTTACAACTGGAAATTGACGCAAGTTAATTTGGTGCTACTTACGGCAGTGGAACTCATAAGTACAGCACTTGTTTTCTTCACTGTACAGTGGCGCACACGTATGTAGCTGTGAAATGGGCCACGTAAAACGGTACCCGCAGCTGGGTCTGCTACACCAAGGCCCTTTCAGCGTTCCTGTAACATAAGTGTAGTCAGAGATGTGCATACACTAAATACTTGTATCAACTACACGGATGCGTCACTGCTGCTTCGTGGGCTGCACTGGATCGGTTTAGCTCTTCAAACAAGTCTAAACTGCCCAAGTCTGTCCATGCCCACATAGCTACTGCAGTCTATATATAAACATGAATGCTCTTGCAGCATCCTAGTCTTTCAATCATAGCTCCCTCCACCACATCCCCCACCCCCACACCCCACACCCCAACCCCGTTACTCACACTTACTTCCATTACCAAATCAACTATTTATTGATGCTCCAAGATGTGTCCTATCAACTTATCCGTTCTTTTCGTCATTTTTTTTCATATAACTCTTTTCCTCCTGGAAGGATTCAATAACTATTACTGGTTGTCCTGCCGACAAATCTAATCTTCAGCATTCTTGTGTAACTGGTCATATTAAACTGTTGTGTTCTTGTCTTGACACAAGCATTTATTTGTCATGTTTGCCATCCATGCAAGACTACGCTACGCTACAAACAAATATATTCAGCATAGACTTCCAAACACGTAAATATACACTCTAAGGCAAAGAAAACGACGTATCATGCAGGAGCTATGCATATCAGTCGTAAACTGATATAGAGGTATCGACGGAAAATGCAAAATTGTAAAATTTGGCGGTCGATGGATGAATGTGTGAACCTGCAGCGCAATTCACTGCACAGCTGGCAAGGATAGTACACATTGGACATGTCTCTACCAGGGCATGAAATCTCCGTGCATTTTATTTCGTGTACTCAGTTGGACAATAACTATGGTTCACAGACAAGCGAGTGAACAATACACGCAGATGTCATCATTTCAGAGCTTCTCTTAACATCACAACAAAATGGTTCAAATGGCTCTGAGCACTATGGGATTTAACATCTGAGGTCATCAGTCCCCTAGAACTTAGAACTACTTAAACCTAACTAACCTATGGACATCACACACATCCATGCCCGAGGCAGGATTCGAACCTGCGACTGTAGCAATAGTGCGGTTCCGGACTGAATCGTCTAGAACCGATCGGCCACCAACACACAACACAAACGGCTGCCATCACACAGTTGTGCCATAACTAGGAAACATAGATAGAAGATGTACGGCATCACACTGTGTTCAGTGATGAATTGCGGTTCTGCACTACCCCTGTCGACCACAGCCGGCGAGTATGAGGCTAGTATGACGGCGATATGAGGAGAGGGCCCCATTTTCACGTTGTGAGGATCTACTGGGTGTAACTTCAGGTTTAGGATTACACTGATTGTAGTAAATCTGACGGTTTAATGGTACATCTCGGACATCCTCTGCCCCCTTTTCTCACCTCACGTGCGACAGTACTTTTCCACAGTAGACGAGTTTCTGTGAACCGCATTCAAGTTGATGAGGTATCCACTTAGCCTGCAAAATCCCTACATATGTCCCCAATAGAACGTGTGTTGAACCAGCTTGGACGTCAATTACATCCCAGGGTCAGTATGCAGGACATCAAAGACCTCTTTACGTGAGGGACAGCTTTCCACAGAAGAGGATACAACGGTTTATGTTAGCTTTCCAGAATCAAATCACTGCATGCATCCGAAGTGTGTGCAATGTCATAGCCACAAGCTGACTCATGTTGCCTAGTCATCTGCAAATTTGACTCGATCATTTATCACTGAAATAACATCATATACTCTCTCAGTTTGTGAATTTTCAGTTCTTATCCTCCTCCCGTTCTAGACCCTTTACTTTTTTTTCAATTAATATGTTTTCGATGCTAAAATACGTCTCCTTTCTCTGAAAATAGTCTCTAGCTGTTGCAAGTCAGCATTTTATATTCTCTGTGGTAATGTTCCTCTAAGTTCCTGGGTTATAAATTTCGATGTCTCACCTCCTAATTTCATTCCGTGATTCCTCATGATGTTCTGTATCGATTGATCTCTTCTTTTAGTCAATATGTGCCAGAAAGCTCTTTCCTCAAAATCTGTTTTGTACTTCTTCATTAATGATCAGATCTACCAATCTTATCTTCAGCATTCTTCTGTAGCACACTCCTGAAGTTTGTATTCACTTCTAATTTGAACTGTTTATCATCCATGCTTCACTTCCCGTACAAAACTACGCTCCAGAAACGCACCTCCTGGAAACACCTCTCAACAGTCAAGTTTATATTCAGTCATAACAAATTTCTTTTCTTCAGAAACACTTTTCTTACTGTTACCAGTCTCCGGTTTACATCCCCTCCACATTGCCCATCTTCAGTTACATGCTGTCAAAATAGCAAAACTCCTTTACTATCCTGAATGTGTGATTTCCTAACGTAATGCCTTCAATGTGTCTAGATAGAATTCGACTAAATTCAACTACCCACCCATTATCTTTATTGACCTTCTTTCTGTAACATCTTTCTACGAAACAACCCATTCCATTCAGCTGATCTATAAAATCCTTATCCGTATCTGATATAATTACAATGTTGTCTCCAACCCTTAAAGTTTTATTTCTATTCCAGGAATATAAATTTCTCTTTGTCTTTCTAAACTGTGTGCTTATTGTACAGGTTGAATAACATATGGATGCGTTACAAACGTGCCTCACTCCTTTCTCAACATTAGGTCTTATTATTATTATTATTATTCAAGTACTGTTTCTGTACAAGTTGCAGATAATGTTTTGGTTCATGTTATGTATCCTTAACAAATTCAGAAATTTGAAGAATGTTTTCCTCTCAACATTGTCAAGAACATAAGTCTACAAATACTGTAAATATAGATCAATACTGACAACAACTTATTCTGAATCTACTACAACCATAAATGTAGGTTTGCATTCGTGAATCTGTCTTCTGTATTAATATAAGAGATAATAACGTCAGTGCTATGTTATTCTATATGCAAGAATCAGATAAACAATTTCCAAATGAAGTGTCACCCTCTTCAGATGGACTTCTTTGTGCTTTCAGTTCTGTTCTTTGTAGCTATGCGATAATCCTCCTTGCTACTCAACAGTAGTTGGCATCAAACTACTATTCATCTATTTCATGATTTTTGTCCACAGTGTCACTACAAGAAATGTGATTAATCTATAAACAATCAGTTAACATATTATTTAGATACATTTCTTTGTAATAAATGAGTATGCAGTGGTTAACAAATTTTGTGACACTATAGTAACCGTCCAAAGCAGTTTCTGGCACAACGTGGATTGTTGAAAACTCAAGAGCAATGTTATCCTGCCCTCATTCGGTACTCTATCCTCCCCTTCCCCCTCCCTTCTAGGACAATAGCCTTATGCATAAATGTTGGGAAATTGAAACCCTGGAGACAGTGTGTTATCCTATCTGCTGGAGTACTGGCACAGTCTGCAGGGCTACTAGATTTTCCTAAGATCCCTATCACAACAACTTGGCGTATTTTATAGCTCACTGTGTGATCCTTATTACTATAAGTTGTAAGCAGTATAATATATTGCTCATTTAGCATAATTTGTGACCCAATTTATTATCCTTATAATTCTTTATACAATCTTCTTTATACAATCTGAATAATATATGCCACAGAAATAGCTGCCAAATGTTTTCAAAGACACTTTTAACTGTCACTACAATTTATTATCCACTTTACTACCCATAGAGCCCCTTATGTCGAATCAGATGGAAGTATTTCACTATGGCCAGAAAATCTGAGATACCTTGCTTGTTCTAAGAGAAAATTCAGAATTCATATGGCCCAATTAAGCTTGCTTGTTGCAAGTCTGAAATGGAAGATAATTAAAAAAATAATAAATCCCACTGATTTTTTGTTTTAAAACAATGTTCTACGATGTTTAACAATCACCACCATGAAATAAGAACTTTTATTTACATTAGTATTTAGCCAGCAGCTGCAGTAGTATTAAACTTACATATTTAATAATAACGCAGTTGGGGTGCTTTATTTATTCATAAGCAATTACGTGAACGATTTATAACTTCATACAGGAATTGAGTCACAGTTGCTACAGTTTGAATTACCTATTTGCAATCACTTTCCATAGTCATCCAACTACCCATTTTCCCCAAACAAAAGACACATTTAGACCATCATAAAGAGAGGACTTTTTAGGATTTTTGCCAGTGTGTCGTTTAAAGAAACAAATATTCTCACACAATAACCTCTATTAATATCTGCATATACATTTACTCACCAGATTAAGTTTTAACTTACAATTTAAATCTACAACCAAGTCATAGTGGCCACTATGGCTGCAGTACAAAGGGCTTTGTTTTATGAAACAGATCTGATGATGGTTATTAAAGACCGAAACCGGTAATCTGTTAACAAAAACTTTGTGACCATAGACGTAAATTAAAGGAAAATTATTACATATACAAGTCACTGTTTTTTCGCGACGAGGTCGCAGCTTATGATAGGTGTATATCTTTGCGAGGAACGGCGTCAAGACAAAGCTACCATCGCTCCTACATGGAAATCTCGAAATGGCAGCAACAGGCATATTGGAAAAATTTGACAACCAAGCATTGGTAGCTATTTCGAGGAAACATAAAATCACTGCGAGTGCATCATATGAAGTGGAATTGGGTGACACTATGATATCGCAGCAGCTCACGGCCACTATTATCTTTAAGGATCCAGATATAATGCAAGACTCTTCTGGGATTTTTAACAGAATGGAAATATCTGATTATCAAACCACACACAAATTATGTGTAAAATGTGACTACTAAGGAAACAGCAAAGTGGTTTAAATAATGGTAAGACAGATGGAACGGACTGTTTAACATGCATGATCTCCAATAGCAGACAAGAGATTTATAACAAATGTTTATGTCAAATCACAATCACAGGAGTGGAAAAATTTATTGGCTACAATATTATCGATTTTATAAAGCGTCCAAACACGGATCTACAAGAAACTGTTACATTCTTCCTGGCTAAATTCCGTCGTATTACCAGTGGAAGAATGTAAACTGCATTTCGAAAAAAATCTACCTATGACAGGAATACAAGATATCCTTGCCTATTGTAAATAGCAGTGGAAAATGATCGGGTGTTGGTATACATGCAGAAATCAGTGTCTACATGGATGTTTCCCGTATTAATTTACATTCTAAAAATCTGTGTAAAAATATCCGATCCCTTTTGGGCTGGTTTAAAAATGATAGTCTTTACATTGAAATGTGGTGGACCGAACACTATGCACCTACGAACAGAACAGCCATTTGTGGAGTTTAGAATTGACATAGTAGCTACTAATAATGGCCTCTTGTTTCCAAGGGTTCTAAATTTACAGTTCTATAAGAAAATTCCACAAGAATGTGATGCGGAAGAGCTAGTAACATAGTCAGAAAGATATGGAATGTTGTAAATGTATTGTTGAGGAGAAAATAAAAGAAATATTGAAGTACTGGATTCCCTTACCCAGAAGCATATTGCAACAGAGGTTAATCACCTGCAACAAGCACCACAAATATTGCGCAAATGGAAAGTGCTATCGATGTGCGGTTTTCACAGAAAGAATTGATAGTCACGGCTCTTACTTTCAGCCAATATACCAATTGTAATAATTCTTAGAAAGTGTATTATTTTGTGCAAACATATACTTTCTAATGGAACAGTGTGCATTGGCATTAAAAAATTAAAAGTAGGGTAAGTCTGAATCTCAATCCTGTTTGTTGCGGGATCCTAGTGCTAGTCGTTTACGAGATATCGTATTTTGAAACGTTTCTATGCTGCAACTTGTTTGAGTCATTCAAAACTACGTAGTTTCTGGGTACGATGTTGTTATGTTGGCTGACAGTGTGCTTGCGTGTTCCTTTGGTGCACTGTGACCTGCTAGTCGGTTAGTGTGTGGCTGTTCAAGAAGCAGGCCGAGAGCGGGCGATGAGATTTGGCAAGGCATAAAAAGCCAACATGCTCATGGTAAATGGAGCGTTGTCTTTCCTAGAAAGCTGTTCATTCTTGTACGGTTTATTTTGAAAGATGACAACCATCTCCGCAGTTATTTATCAACATCTTCAACCAATTACGTGAATGTGGCAGTTTGATATCTAGAAAGCGTAACAGAAGGAAACAAGTGACGACATGAGGGAGGGAAATCAATGTTCTCGCTGCCGTTACTGTTGATCCCCACGTTGGCTCCCACGAAACCGCACGAGGAAATGGCAATATGTATTCTCCATCGACATATGTTCCATGCCTATCACATCTCTCTCCGTCAACAGCTTCAAGGAGGCTATTAGAAGAAGAACTTCTGTACGTGGGCACTAAGACAAGATACTTCAGATGTATCCTGTATCTTCTTTAGTGATGAACCCACATTCTCCAATCATGGCCAGTTAAACCACCGAACCATACACTTTGTCTGTTGATGAACCCCGTTGGCTTCACCAAGTGGGACGTCAGTGTGCATGGGGTGCAAACGTTTGGAGTGGGATACTGAAAATCAGGTCATAGGCCCGTTTTTCATATATGGAACACTGAACTCGCACAAGTATAGCTGCCTGCTAACATACCATATTCCACGGATGCTGGAAGACATTCCTCCAGAGACTAGGAGGAACCTGTGGTACCAGCATGATGTCTTTCCAGCTCATAGTCCACGAATTGCTACGGCATGTCTTCACGAATTGTATACAAATCGTTGGATTGGACGCAGAGAACCTGGACTTTTGCCGGATCGTTCCCCGGATTTGACGCCTGTAGACTTTCTTCTGTGGGGAAAGCTGAAAGACGGTGTCTGAAAGAACACACCAACATCACTCGATGATATTCAACGACGTATTACTGCAGCCTGCTCGTACATTTCCGCTCAAATGCTAGCAAGTGTGCAGCAGACGTCCATACTAGACGGGAAGCGTGTATTGTCGCTACCGGTGGTCATTCTGAACACAACTTGTCAAAGCTTCACTCTCCATTGATGGTTGTGGACTGGAGTCGAGATAGCGGCCGCAGATTTCCAAGGACCTTTCCGTGGTCATTTCCGGTGCGGTTCTCCTCTTGCTACCTGTAACCTGCAGCACGGTAATGCTGGATCCGTTCACCTTGAGACTTTCTTCTTTCTTGCTGAAGCTAGTCGCATGTTTGTGAATTTATGTTGCTCCTCTGAACAAGCTGGAGTGATAGCTCTTCTCTACAGCCAGCATTTCCGTGTCGGCGAATTTTATTACGTGATTGGCCTCACACTGTGTTGCCGCTTATACTCTGTGATGCTCTTCCGCATATGCTTGGTATTCGGCATACTGCTGATATTGCAAGTGGGGTCCTTTTTCCTTTTCTTTCGTGTCGCTTTATAAATAGACTTTACGCCGTGCTTGCGCAATGTATGACTGATCCTGTCATTCAGTCTGGGAATGAATGATAGAAAGACCGCACCCGACACTTCTTTCTTCTATCGGTCACTTCGTCAATTGCTTGACTCTGTTACACTTCTTGTATAACTTGTGGAGTAGCCATTGTTCCACAGAATGCTTTCGAAGTGTTGCATTTTGCGTCTGAGGTGCTGCGTCTCACATATTCGTCTTGCTCGCGTCACGAGCGTATTAATCATACCTCTTTTCTGGCCCGAGCGGTGACTTAACAGTTTGCGCAGGTATCGGTCAGTGTGTGTCAGTTTTCGATATACACCGTGTCCAATTTTATTACCATCCCTTGTCACCAGCACATCTAGAATGGGTAGCTGTTTGTTCCTTTGTACTTCCATTGTAAATTTTGTATTGCCATGGAGGCTCTTCCACACAACGAAGGTGTCATCGACGTGTCTGTACCACGCACTAGATTTACAAGGTGCTAACTGTAGTTCAAGAAGTTCTATGGACAAGTAGGGCGCCACTGGACCAAGAGGACTACGCATGGTGACGCTTTCCAGCTGTTTGTAGAAGTTCCAATTCCACATAAAAGAGTTCAAGATGAGACTTTCCTGAAAAACCTTTGTGATTTCTTGCTGGGAAATGGAACCGATGTGCTCCAGAGAGCCACTGACTTGCACTTTGGTAAACAAAGAAACAACATCAAAGGTGATCAGGACGCAGTTTACTCCAAATTTTATTTTTTTCAACTTCTCCTTTATGCATGAGTCATTCTTACCCAGGTGTTGCTGGAGCAGAGATGCCAAGTGAAGTTCTGCAACGTTCGCAGAAAAGCTTCTGTGAAGTTTGGAAGGTAGGAGACAAGGTACTGGCGGAATTAAAGCTGTTGAGGACGGGTCGTGAGTCGTGCTTGGGTAGCTCAGTTGGTAGAGCACTTGCCCGCAAAAGGCAAAGGTCCTGAGTTCGAGTCTCGGTCCGGCACACCGTTTTAATCTGCCAGGAAGTTTCATACCGACTTACACTCAGCTGCAGAGTGAAAATGTCATCCTGGAAACATCCCCCAGGCTATGGCTAAGCCATGTCTCCGCAATATACTTTCTTCCAGGAGTGCTAGTTCTACAAGATTCGCAGAAGAGCTTCTGTCAAGTTTGAAAGGTAGGAGACGAGGAACTGGCACAATTAAAGCTGTGAGGACGAGTCGTGAGTCGTGCTTGGGTAGCTCAGTTGGTAGAGCACTTGCCCGCAAAAGGCAAAGGTCCTGAGTTCGAGTGTCGGTCCGGCACACCGTTTTAATCTGCCAGGATGTTTCATACCGACGTACACTCAGCTGCAGAGTGGAAATGTCATCCTGGAAACATCCCCCAGGCTATGGCTAAGCCATGTCTCCGCAATATACTTTCTTCCAGGAGTGCTAGTTCTACAAGATTCGCAGAAGAGCTTCTGTCAACTTTGAAAGGTAGGAGACGAGGAACTGGCACAATTAAAGCTGTGAGGACGAGTCGTGAGTCGTGCTTGGGTAGCTCAGTTGGTAGAGCACTTGCCCGCGAAAGGCAAAGGTGCCGAGTTCGAGTCTCGGTCCGGCACACGGTTTTAATCTGCCAGAAAGTTTCATATCAGCGCACACTCCGCTGCAGAGTGTAAATGTCATTCCAGAGATGCCAAGTATTTTTCCAGTTTATACGTCGGTGAGCCAGGAGGGCTATCATTCGATCTTAATGGAATAGCCTTGTTAGCCTGCTTCCGGAATCTTGCTAACTTCTTCTTCTGTCGTTCAGTGCACACTCCGCTGCAGAGTGTAAATGTCATTCCAGAGATGCCAAGTATTTTGCCAGTTTATACGTCGGTGAGCCAGGAGGGCTATCATTCGATCTTAATGGAATAGCCTTGTTAGCCTGCTTCCGGAATCTTGCTAACTTCTTCTTCTGTCGTTCAGTGCACACTCCGCTGCAGAGTGTAAATGTCATTCCAGAGATGCCAAGTATTTTGCCAGTTTATACGTCGGTGAGCCAGGAGGGCTATCATTCGATCTTAATGGAATAGCCTTGTTAGCCTGCTTCCGGAATCTTGCTAATTTCTTCTTCTGTCGTTCAGTGCACACTCCGCTGCAGAGTGTAAATGTCATTCCAGAGATGCCAAGTATTTTGCCAGTTTATACGTCGGTGAGCCAGGAGGGCTATCATTCGATCTTAATGGAATAGCCTTGTTAGCCTGCTTCCGGAATCTTGCTAACTTCTTCTTCTGTCGTTCAGTGCACACTCCGCTGCAGAGTGTAAATGTCATTCCAGAGATGCCAAGTATTTTGCCAGTTTATACGTCGGTGAGCCAGGAGGGCTATCATTCGATCTTAATGGAATAGCCTTGTTAGCCTGCTTCCGGAATCTTGCTAATTTCTTCTTCTGTCGTTCAGTGCACACTCCGCTGCAGAGTGTAAATGTCATTCCAGAGATGCCAAGTATTTTGCCAGTTTATACGTCGGTGAGCCAGGAGGGCTATCATTCGATCTTAATGGAATAGCCTTGTTAGCCTGCTTCCGGAATCTTGCTAACTTCTTCTTCTGTCGTTCAGTGCACACTCCGCTGCAGAGTGTAAATGTCATTCCAGAGATGCCAAGTATTTTGCCACTTTATATGTCGGTGAGCCAGGAGGGCTATCATTCGATCTTAATGGAACGTTATTCTTACGAACCGTTGTTTATCCATACACCCGAGCTGGTAGGGTTTCTCTGTTGCGCATGTTCTTCTGTATGTCCAACGAGAGAGAAGACGCCTTGATTAACCGATTCATATTCCGTGCGATACGCTGCGTGAAATCTGCGCCTAGTTTTCGGTAGATCGTCGAATCTAACAGGTCCCAGATCTTCTGCTCATAATTTTCGGTCTTCATAACGACGGACGCATTCCCCTCATAGGCAGGCAGTACCAATAGATTCCTGTCAGCGTTAAGCTTCTTAATAACTTGTACCTCTTCTGTATTCAGGTTGCAAGCTGGTGGTTTTGCTCTGCACAGTATCCTGGCTGTTTCAGTGCGTATTTCCTTTGCTTTTCCACAAGTCAGGGCCCGAATGGCCGCTTCAATATTAGCAATGATCTCCTCCGTAGGTATAGTTGCGTGGATTGAAGCGAAATTGCCTCCTTTTTGATGGACAGATTCTTTCTCTCCCGTTAACTGTCGTTTAGTGAGGTTGACCACTGTGCGTGACATATCAGGAATAGCCTTGTCAGCCTGATTCCGGAATCTTGCTAACTTCTTCTTCTGTCGTTCAGTGCAGCGCTCGAGTTCGTTCTGTATGTTCCTGCGTGTTATTTAGTGTGTGCTATTACAGCTATTGTACAAGTGTCAGTGTGAGAACTTTCCAAGATTCGATATCTCGTATTAGGCCCGCACTGTAAACCTGCAGTAAACACATCTGACATTCTAATTTATCCCAAGTTTAATTTCTTAAGGTCAATAAGCTTGTTCGATTAAGAAAGTGTATATATGCACAAGAAATGCACTTTCTAAGAATGGTTACAATGTTTTGACATGCTAACAGTACGAGCCCTGACTACTAATACATTCTGTGAAAACTGCGCATCAATAATACTTTCCATTTCAACAATATTTGCAGTGTAAGTTCACCCTGTATACTAGTATTTATTGTATTTATAAATATACTGATAAAATGATTTGAGTGATTCGGGTGCAGATTTAAATTGAAACTTAAAACTTCTCTGGATTCTATTAAAACTACGCCACACAAAATAATAAAGATTTCTTTTCAGTGCTTAGACTTATATATAAAAATTAAAAACAGTTTTTGTTTGAGAATATTTGTTTCTCATTCACTACCATACAAAAAACCGTAAACGTCTGCTGCTCACAACGATCTACACGTGAGTTTGGGTGGGGAAGTGGGTTAGCTAGTCGAGCTTGAAAAGTGGTTGGAACTAGGTACTTCAAAGTGCAAGAACTCTCGTTTCTTACCTCTATGATAATACCCCGCCACCTATTCATAAGGCAACTGGTCTGGAAGAGAGGGAGATGGAATACGGGTGGGTAGGAGGGATGAATTTGACCTTGATCTTCGAGGAGATCTGATTACAATGGAGACTCCTCCAGAAGTCGCTTCTTCTATTACTCACCATATCATACATATCATATCAGTAGAGTTTAGTGCAATGGTTCGCAGTTTGTATCAGTTTTACGTAGGTCTCGGCCTTCATGCACCTATTTCTATTTACTGACTATAAAGTAAAAGACACCAAATAATTTTGAGTATCGTTTTTATTTCTGTAGACGCGAAATTGTTTACTCACCGTCATACCCCTTTTGACAGACACATCTCTGGCACTCAGACACGGTTCCGTCAATGACCTGGCCCTCCAGGAACGTCTTACCTTCGTGAGTACACTCTGTGACATTCCGTGGGCTCTTGGTGTCATTTGCTGCAAAATAAAATATACATATTTAATTTACTAACAGTTTGATGTAACGCACATAAATGAAGATAAAAGTGTCTAAACTGCTACAGTCTGTGAGTGTTTAGTAGAATTTTTTTACCCTAACAGAAATGTATTTCTCTTTTCGCATGGGCGTCTTCTAAAGCAGCTGTTACGTGTCAGTTAACTTCATGTAAGCTACGGTGTTTATTCTTCGTAAGACCAAAACGGTTAAGTAAATGGAGGACTTAACAGTAATATGTGTCTACTGTCTTTCTAATGTCGGTTTTACTATACCGATGATCATGGCTTCAGCCTCTATTTCAGGGCCTCCTTTCCGGTCTCATCACACCAGAAACGTGTATCTCAAGCTGTAGTACATGCTTATGGGCAGTTTTAATTAACACCTCCAAAAAATTACTTTTGTAACTTTTTTTTTTGCGTGCGCTTGTTTGAAATTTTCTGGCAGATTGAAAGGAGCACCGCACCGGAAGTCGAAACTAGAAACCTTTCCTGTCGCAGCAAATGGTCTATCGTCTAATAAATCCTTTCCTTGCATGTTTAGGGCCTCCCTTTTCCCATCACCGCCTGTAAGGGTACAGTACCCTTACATAGTACCGATCATGCACTATGCAGCGATCATAAAATTAAAACAATGACAGCAGTGCAGTCAACAATATGCGAGTGTCGAGTGTTTTGAGTCCGTGAGTTGAAGTCGGGTGTGCGAGGGGCTAGAGACGGGTTCTCGGTAACGAGGTTGGAGATTAGTGGCAGAATATAGGCGTAATGGCACACAGTATTTGACTCCTGTTGAGTGTTTCCAAATGTTGGTATACGAAAGGGTGTTTTTAATTAATAAAATCCAGTAATTGTGAAAGGACATGTAATGATTTAGTAGTTTCCCTTAGATTTCATAAGAATAGAAGAGCACGACACTAAGCTTCTTGAAAAGGAGCTATTACCTATTATTCTAAAATAATTAAATGTAACTTCATATTCAGCTTATGCGAATAATAAAGTTCGGCGAGCAACTGGGGTAGGTTATACATGGCGACGCGTGTGTCGGACTTCGATTCCACAGCAATCGTCGGGAACGAGAAGACAATACAGCAAACGGTGAATCTGCAGCATTTCAGCACAGCAGCTCTTCGAAATTAAATGAACTCAACGTTGTGTAGGAATGATCAGGAACAGGAACAATCAATAGTGATACTGACTTTTAAATTGGAAGTGAACTTTTCAATTAAGTGCAGGCATTAAGTTGTAACGAACAGTGATTTTTGTGAACAGAGTTAATATGGGTAATTCAGAACAAAACGGTAGTGTTACTAAAGGCGTGGGAGGACGATTTAATAACGTGGTTGACGGAGAACAAATTA
This sequence comes from Schistocerca gregaria, assembly GCF_023897955.1. NCBI lineage: Eukaryota > Metazoa > Arthropoda > Insecta > Orthoptera > Acrididae > Schistocerca > Schistocerca gregaria. Next base: position 785,195,481 of record NC_064921.1, on the reverse strand, counting down.
ATGTGTTGGAAAACACTACAGTTAATTCGACAGAGGACACTGGTATTGTTAGTTTTGATTTACCTAAAAGGAGTTCAACACCAGTGGTTATCCAGCAAACAGGAACTGATACTGTCAGTAAACACTGTATGTGTCAATTGTTAGAAGCATTCAAAAATGTTTATGAGCAAAATAGACAGGTGCGTGTAGAAATAACAAAATTTTATGAGGAACCAAAAGATTTTCATGAGGAAAGCAAAAATGATTATCAGACACTAACTAATGCGATTAGTAATTTGCTAACGGACTCACCAGCTCATTTGATCGAAAGCGTGATGAGCTTCGAAATGGATGTCGAGAGAAACATATGGCCATTAGCGGCGAAATTTCAGATCTTAAAATACAGGTTAATGGACGGTGCAGGCAAACGGAAGATTCTGTTATTAAAGTTAATGACAAAGGTAAGGTTCAAGATGACGAAATTGTCATAATTAAAAGTTCTTGTAAAGCCAACAAAGAGTCGATAATTAAGATGGTTAGCGGCTTACAAACGCGATGCGATGAAGTAAGTGATGAGGTAGATGAGATACGACAAAAGGTAACAAACAACGACACACTGTCAAAAGGAATTAGTAAAGAAATTTTGAGTGATAAAATTAATGCTGTATTACGGGAATCAGATAGCAATATTGTTGGTTTGACGCAAGTAATTGTTGACAGTGGTCTGACGGGTCGAAAATTTCATAACTATTAACCAAAATAAGGCATCCACGCACTTGCGTACATTAAACAATTGAAACATGCGTTTCCGCCTGCATCTCTTGGTCGTACGGTAGCGTTCTCGCTTTCCGCGCCCGGGTTCCCAGGTTCGATTCCCAGCGGGGTCAGGGATTTCCTCTGCATCGTGATGGCTGGGTGTTATGTGTTGTCCTTAGGTTAGTTAGGTTTAAGTTCTAGGGGACTGATAACCATAGATGTTAAGTCCCATAGTGCTCAGAGCCATTTGAACCATGCGTTTCCGAGGCCTTATACGGAACATGCTAAAAGTGATACTTTCGTCAGTCACATGAAGGGTGAGGCACATATTTGGCGTATGAGTGTATCCGACAATTACGCCAAGTATGAAGAATTTGAAACAGCATTCTCGAACAAATTTTGGTCGAAAGAAATCAGTGGGATGTAAAATCAAAAATTCTCGCACCTCCGAACTATGAAAGACATCATGGTACAATGCGTGAATTTATGCAGAGGTACTGGAATGGCAATGCGTACTTGGACGATGCTTATATTAATCCAGAAATTACCATTTTTGGTGGGTGAGAAGTTAGCACACACACCACAGTTCACAATGGAGCAAGTGTGTTTGCCAATTGACCGAATGGAAGTGTCGAACGGGAACAACGGTAGCGAAACAGTAACAATAATTACCCGAATCGTCATAAAGGGCCCATCGCGGGAAGAAATTCCAAGCTATGGACGACCGATAGTGTTTGATCGCCAAGATGATGATAGACGCAGAAAAAGCGGATACAATGTACAAGACAGATTTAGGTCAAATCATCCGCCGAACTGGCCACACAATTACAGAGACAGAGAGCATCGATCGCCAGAACGTGCAAGAAGCCGCGATCGCAATCAGTGAGATTCTGAACAGTTAGACTAAGCAAAGTTTCGGAGAGGACCCGCTCCGAAATTCTGTCACAGGGGCAAGGGTCCGATATTATGATAAATGCCATAAAGTGTGAACATGTAAATGACGTCCAAGACGATTTGTCCCGAGAAGATGAAGAAACTAATAAAGAAATTGAAGAAGTAGAAGTATGTGGTATTGTTGTGGATGCATTAATTGATTCAGCTAGCTAGGAAAGTGTTATTTCTGGAAACCTATTTGCTCAATTAAACAATCTTGTAGCCATTCCCACATTTCCTGTTAACGGCGTACGTATTTTCAGTGTTCTTGGAAACCGAAGCAAACCAATTAAAGGACAAGCACCACTAAGATTTCGTATTCAATATGAGAACAGTGTGTTAATCGTTGGTTCTCTCAATGTTGGACTAGTTGTCGGAGTTGGTTGTTTGTCAGAGATGAGATGCGGTATTAATTTTGAGGTGAATCGACTGCGGACGCGGAAAGATAATGAAGAAAGAAGAATTGTATTTAAGGTATTTATTGTGGGTGATGGTAAGGGCGCTGCGGGCGTGAAGGTAAGGATGATGCGTTATAGAGGAGAAAATGAAACTGTAACTTTAAACAATTCTGGGAACTACGCTAAGCAGCGAGAGAGGAACGATAAGGCTACTCTAAATTGTATTCAAACCAAGTTTCGGGTGTTGGCGGATTTGACTGAAGCAGAACAAGAAGAACTGAGGGAACTACTGACAGGCTACGTCGACATATTTTCAAAGATAACGGGATTAATTGATGGATGTGTTTGTAAAATTAAAGTAAAGGAACATGAACCATTCCGCACTAAGTCATACGCGATACCATTGGCAAAAAGGGAAGCTGTTAACAAGGAAATACAGAAGATGCTGAACAATCAAATAATTGAGCGCACAGAAAGCGAATATTCAAACTCAATACAAACTGTAGCAAAGAAGGATGGCACATTTCACATTGTTCCTGACGCCCGTGCAGTGAATAGCATAATTTTACCACAGCGTGATCAGCCAGAAAATCTGGAGGTTTTGTTACAAAGATTCAAAGGAGTCCAAGATCTAGGTAGACTTGATTTAATTAGTTGTTACAGTTAATTACTGCTACTAGAGAATAGTAGAAAATATACAGCATTTCTTTATAATGGGAGACGTAACCAGTTTCAGATAATGCCTTTTGGTCTGCCGATTTCTTCATCGGCTTTTATGAGAGCACTGGATACAGTTTTAGGCGAAGGTTTGTTGAAATATGTAACGCTTTATGTGGACGATGTTTTGATTAGCACCGCTTCATGGGAAGAATGTTTGTAAATTATTCATCGGGTACTTTAGGCATTTAGGGAAGCTGGAGTGGTTGTTAAACTGCAAAAAACGGAATTCGCCAAGTTGCAAATTAAATTCCTTAGGCATATTATTTCGTCACGATGGATTGAACTAGATCCAACAATAATTGACACATTAATAAATCTTCAGTCGCCTAAGTGCCGTAAGCAACTTAAGTCGGTTTTTGGCTTCTGTAACTTTTATCCTCATTATTTTTCTGGATGCTACTTATCTTCTCCTATCTTAATGCAGTTGCTGAGAAAGGATGCTGTATGGAAATGGACTCACGAATATCAGGAAGCGTTTGATTTAATAAGAAACCAACTGTGTTAAGCACCTATCCTTCACCACCCTGATTTAAGTAAAAGGTTTTAGCTTGGGACCGATTCAAGTGATTACGCTCTTGGCCCGGAATTATATCAATTGCATTTACGAGTCGCGTACTCACGAGCTAGGAGCGAAAATAAGCTGTCACGAAAAGAGAAGCACTTTCCATCGTTTGGAGTTTCCCCAAAAGTTTCGTTTTTACCTATTTGGAAGGCATACTGTCATAGTGACAGATCACAAAGCATTATCATTCTTGATGAGTTGCAAATTGATGCACAACAGGCTAATCCTGTGGTCATTAACGCTTCAGCAATACAGTTTTGAGATTCAGTATATACCACGAGAGCAGAACGTCGTGCCGGATGCGCTGTCAAGGCTATCAGAAGGAAAAGATTAATTGTTAATGTTGCGCATCCACGCCAGAAACATAAAAGGATTCATTTTATGCGAGGTGTGGAAGGCGAGCTTCATATACGCAAGATTCTGCGGAACATTTAAATCTACATCTACATCTACATTTATACTCCGCAAGCCACCCAACGGTGTGTCATTGCCTCCCTTTCCTGTTCCAGTCGCGTATGGTTCGCGGGAAGAACGACTGCCGGAAACAGGAACAGGACGCAGACGAAATATTGAGGATGATTAAAGCAAAATATGATGATCCGAATGCCGAAAGTAGTCACAAGATATGTCAATATTATTTAAAACAAGATGATGTCCTTTACTGTCGAAGGGACTTGAATTCTGATCATTGGAATCCATGTACATCCAAACATGTTGTGGACGAATTAATAAGATATGTGCTCGTGAGCTACGCTCATTTTGGACCACCTAAACGTATACTAAAATTGCAAGAGAACGTCCTCTTCAATAACATGGCACGGAAAGTACGATCAATTTTAAAATCTTGACGAGATAGTGAAGCCGACTACGTACAAAGTCGGTAGTTTAGTAATCATTCGAACTCACATGATAGCGTCAAGTTCAAATGAAGAGATGAAAAAGTTTCATCTCTACTACCGAGGACCGTTCAAAATTAGAACACTTGTTCACCCGAATTCGGTTGAAACTGAAATGGTACAGTCTGGTCAGTATCATAGCCTACAACATGTACAAAACATTCAAATGTATCATTTGTAAGAAGTGTTGCAAGGCAAGAGATGTTCTGTGAAAAAGTGAACGTTGTGTTATTTGTGAAAATATCATTTTGTCTGTTTGAAAGTAAATGGACAATAGTCGGTAGCTATTGTGAGTTCATTATAGTGGACAATAGCAGACAGCCATTGTGAGCTAAGTGCAATCAGTTTTAAACAGTTTGTGCCGTCAAGTAAACATAGTACAGTGCTTTAGCCACAGACACGTGCATAAGCAACAATAGGGACGCGTGGCGCGAGTGTTGTGTTTACTACAGACTGACTGATGTGAACGCGCAGTGTGTGTGTTTTTCCCTACTGCCAAATTCCCTTTCGTGTCTGTATGTTGGCGAACCGACATGCAGCCACCGACGTGAAGCGATGTGCGCGGAGCGCGGTCGTCACTTGACGCTAATGCAGCAGTGGGTCTGCCTCCGAGGACATAGTACGCAGCGCGACCGTCGCTTGTTCCAACGGAACCATGGAATGCTGATCAACAAGCTTCATGACGCGGGAGTCGCTGTTATGACGCCGTAACGAGAATTATAATAAATTGCAGAGACAACGATACTAGGCTTCTATGCCACAGCCTTGTAATTCATCGGAAGCAACGAATACGTGTGTTTTGCACCGTATCACACAGGAAAGTAAAAAAGCTGAGTAACCAGTGATGTAGTGGTGTATCCGTGGCGGTGTCGATGCCACACCAGTGCATCTTACAGCAGTGTGTTTTCGTGTGATTTACGACTTAACATTTAGGCAGTGACCTAAAGCAGAGTAATTAGATACGAAGTGCTAGGTAACAAAGCATTTTCCAATGTGATTATTTGCTTATGGATTACTCTCCAAGGTTTGAGCTTCATGTCAAATTTCTTGTGTTTCTGACCCTGCAAACTCTGTGGCAAAATCAAAATACGCTGCAACTATAAATTTATGTCAGGTAGTAACAGAATATTTTCCTGTCAATATTGTGTAGTAGTTTGAGTTTTCTGTTTATTATTTTGTTTACTTTGAATCACATTTATTCAGTAGGCCTATAATACAATGACCATATAATGATTAGTATTTAATTCATTCTGACAAATTACAACAATAGTCAAAAATAATAGACAATTGTTAGTTAATGTGTCACATTACCCATGCTATTTCGATGGATGTTACAGCATTAGGTTTCATGCTGCTATGATATTTCAGTGAGATTATGCAGTATGCACAAGTATTTGTGATTAACCTGAATTATCTTGTTGCTAACTAATGACTGATTGAATGAACTAATTGACTTTAATGCAGTGTGATACTAACTGTAATTTATTAAATGCTGTTTTCCATTTACAAATATAAACAAAATATTGTAAATAGGGACTCCATTGAGAATTATTCTTAATCAGTTGAGGTTCTACATTGATAAACAAATAATTTTGACTAATTACTGTAATTTTACAATGTTAACTTTTACATTTTTAGTGTTTTTTGTCTTTATGTATGTTTTAACTTCATTATTCAAATATAATGTCATCATCACATTTTGTCATATTAAAGTATTATTTTGGTGGGGATACGTAAGGGCACAGTACCCTTACATAGTATCAAAATGGTTCAAATGGCTCTGAGCACTATGGGACTTAACATCTTAGGTCATCAGTCCCCTAGAACTTAGAACTACTTAAACCTAACTAACCTAAGGACATCACATACATCCATGCCTGAGGCAGGATTCGAACCTGCGACTGTAGCAGTCACATGGTTCTGGACTGAAGCGCCCAGAACCTCACAGCCACCACGGCCAGCTTACATAGTATCAATCATGCACTATGCAACTATAGCAAAATAAAGGAAAGACTGCATTGCAGTCAACAATGTGCAAGTAGGTGAGCGAGAGTCGAGTGTTAAGAGTTCATGAGTGGAAATCAGGTGTATGAGAGGCTAGAGATAAGGCTTGGTGCAAAACTGGAGGGAGGTTATAAGCCCTTCTTTCACTCACCATACATCACCTGCTCTGGCCTAGCTTCTCCACCATGAACTGTAATTCTTTCTGGAGTATAATATTTTCTTTGAAAAATTAAATCCAAATTGTGAGGTCCTCTTGTAATTCATTCTAAAATTTGACATACATTAATTTCATGTTTTTTGTGCTATTTGTTGTCTCACCACTGGCTTTAAAAAAGATTAACTCTGCTGAACCCTATCGAGGCTTCAGTAACCTGCTCAGCCTTCATTTAGCATATAATCTACACCCAGCTTTTAATATTTATGGCTCATAGCAAACTAATCATACTGTCCCTGAGTGTAATATGCGCATTACACCATGTGGTTATCTTTATCACTTGTCTTCTTTTCTGCATGCTCGCAGTAGGTAGAAGCACCTTCTTGAAAAAAGCTATTTATTACCTTCACGAAATAATTGTATTTTTTGCTTGTTTCTAGTAATTTTCTACTAAAATGTTTTTAGAATATATCAACATACATTTTTCATTTATAAAATCTAAGCTCCACATATGGAGGGATGAGCTCTCAGCAGTACAACGTACAGCTCTTCAGCCAAGAGCTTTCTAAAATATTAACAAAGGCCAAACAAAAATTGTCAAAACGCGAAGATTTTTCAGTGATGTTAAGAACTACAAACATTGAATTTTGTCAGCATTTACATTGTATTTTTAAAAATATTAAACTGGGAGGAGTGAATGTTAAAAACACAAAATATATGCAGCTATAAACATACTGCCAAAAGGTAAACAATCTCTAGAGAAATAGCATTGCACCCTCACTTAAAGTCTGCAGGACCTGCAGTGGGAGAAAAGGATTTGGAAAGGAGAGAATGCAATCTATAGGACTGACAGTTATGGGCTGAAAAATACAGGTAGTCTTTAAGGTAAGGAACTACTGGGAAGAAGGCAGATGTTGGAATGAGTAGCAGGAAAACAGATGGTCAGGAGGAGTCTAATGAATGGGCAGATATGAAGGATGGACAGGGTGGGGAGAGGTGGATAGAGAAAAGGGAGAGGGACATCTGATGTTAAGTGGATTCATCAAGCCATTGTAGCTGGTAGGATAAATAAATTTTGGGGGACGGGTGGGGGGGGGGCGAGGAAAGTCAGTGTCTCGGATAGGATCTGGAGTGTGTGCAGCAGGAGGGATTGTGTGATGTGTTTGTAAACATGTGGCATTAAACTGGGATTGGTGATCACAGGGGAAACATTATGGTTATTGTAATCTTAATTTGCAGTTCCTATAAGATATGCACAGGTTTTCAATGTCAGTGAGGAAGGGTGGGACTTCGAAGAACTAGTGGAGGATCTATGTGGGGGAAGGTAAACATATGTTGAAAATGAGGTGGAGTAAATAACGTTCACGAATTTGGAGGGCAAGACAAGCATAGACAAGGACAGGTCAGGTCAAGGTTATCTATGTGTGGAAGACAGTGGGTGTAATTACCAAGTTTAGACAGTTAGCAGTTTTAGCCTATTGTGGGCTTTGTGTTGGATTGTTAATAGGTGAGTTTTTTATGTTAGTTGTCGGTCAAGGTGTTTTACTTTATTACTGAACTGGATGGGATGGTCGTAAATGGTAAGATACAAGACATGGTGACAGAAGGTGTGCGTTTTCCATTCTGTAGTTATTGCACGGGTTTTGGAGAGGTTGATGTTGAGGAGTCGTTGGTTACTCCAGAAGGGAAACTGATGTAGATTGGGAGGGATCATTGGGGTTTCTGAAGTATAGGATGAAGGAGGAGGAAAGTGGTGTCATCAGCATACTGGAGGAGGTGAACTAGTGGGGATGTTATGGGCGTACCAGCAATGCAGAGGAGATGAATGAGAGACAAGAAGATGGAACTGTGAAGCACTATGTTCACGACTGAGTAACGTTTACTCAGACGAAATACCTCCACAGTGGGTTGTCAGAAGAACTACAGAGTGGAGTAAAAAAGCCTTCTTTTCAGCTTCTGAGCTATGTGTATGTGTAATGCTTAGCATGCTACAAAACTAGCAAACTGTTAGGAACTACAGCGTCATATTATCTCGGCTAAAAGCGACTTGGTTGTAGGCCAGCGGCGATGGCACAGTGCGTGGTCTCAGTTGAGCCAGTCGCTGGTATCTATATCTACATCTACACACATACTCCGCAAGTCACTGTAGGTGCGTGGTGGAGGGTACCCAGTACCACAACTGGTCGTTTCGTTTCGTGCTCCACTCGCAGAGAGAACGAGACAAAAACGACTGATTATATGTCTCCATATGAGCATTAATTTCTAGTATTTTATCTTCGTGGTCCCTACGCACAATGTATGTTGGCGGCAGTCAGCTTCAAATGCCGGTTCTCTAAACTTTCTCAGTTGTGTTCTTCGAAATGAATGACTTTTTCGATCCAGAGATTCCCACCTGCGCATCCAAAGGATATTCGTAACAGTTGAATGCTGATCGAACCAACCGGTAACAAGTCTAGCAGCTAGCCTCTTATCTGCTTTGATGTCTTCTTTGAATCTGACCTGGGGCGGATCCCAAACACTCGAGCAGTACTCAAGAATAGGTCGCACAACCATCCTATAAACGGTCTCCTTCACAAATTAACCATACTTTCCTAAAATTCTCCCAGTAAACCGATGTTGACAACTCATCTTCCCCACCACAGCTCTCACATGCTTGCTCCACTTCATATTGCTTCATAGCATTATACCCAGATGTTTAAATGACGTGAATGTGTCAAGCAGGACATTGCTAATGCTCTATCCAAAAATTACAGGTTTGTTTTCCTACTTATTCTCATTAAGTCACATTTTTCCACATTAAGAGATAGCTGTCATTTATCACAGCAACTAGAAATTTTTTCTAGGTTGTCTCTTATCAATCTACAGTCACTTATCTTAGGCATCTTCCGGTACACCAAAGCATCTTCAGCAGATAGCTGCCCACCCCGTCTGCCTGATAATTTATGTATTTGGAAAATAGCGACGGTCCTACCACACTTTCCTGGGGCACTCTTGATGTTACCCGGTCTCCGATGAACACTCGCCATCAAGGACATCACACCTGGATCTATTACTTAAGAAGTCATCGAGACAGTCACGTATCTGGGAGCCTATTCCATATGCACGTATTTGGATATCGACCCCACTATAAAAATGATTTGCTGGTTTGTGTTCAGGTGTGTATACAGTGCTCCACTAAAGAAAACATTGGCTTCATTCACAGATCACACGTTTGTATCAGGTGCGGAGACCTTAATGGTGACGAGTTCTGACCCTGTCACGTTTATGGCGACGTATTCAACTCTGGTTCCCATATTATGGACTCAAGTTTATGGAACTTTGGTTTCAAGAGCAGTCACTCTAAAGAAACAGTTCGCGGCTTCAGAGCAACAGCACAAAGAACAGCGGGCCGTCCTCCTGCTGCTCATCTCTCGGCAGCAGCTCCCTAGTCAGCCGGTGGCTACGGCTACGTCCTCCCCGCCGTTCGCTGCCTTCGACGAGTCTGCGGAGAGCTGGGAACTCCACCGTCACCGTTTTGAACTCTACTGTTTTCCTTATGGCATTTCAGTTGGCAGCAAAGTGCTAGGTTTTTGAGTTCTCGTAATCAGTTATACAAAGTCGTTCAGAAGCTGCATCGACTGTTGGCCTCTGGTGAACCATCTTCCGTTTAGCTCCGTGCTCTGATAACCAAATACTGCGGTAAGCAGAAACAACTTAATTGTTGTGGACAACTGTACACAGCTTGGACTTCCGACCTGCACTGTCTCCCACGCAACTGTAGTTTCAGTCGCCAGTAGTGTGCGGAATCATTGCTTCGAGTTGTGCTTGTGCACTTCGCCAGTGTCAGGGAGGTAACAGCTAAAGCTTTGGAGAAGTTCGATCTTAGTCTTGATGAAGTGCTTCAAATTGCAAACACATTCGAGTTTGCTTCGGCAACTTAGCATGCTTTTAGAAATTAAACTAAGTTTCAGCAAGTTGTTAGTATCAGTCCCAAGCAGTGGGCAACTCGTGATTCCTACTCATCATCTTCTAAAAGTGAAAATAAAGTAATTTACAACTGAAGCGGCATTTTCGCCTGTTATTTTGTTCTTTAATTTTTTTATTATTCCATTAGCGGTTTTCAACCGCCTAGCGATTCATCATCATGTATTAAATGTCTGCAGCAACGTGTTACTTGTGGCAAAGTGAGTAAAGTGCAGTACAGTTAACGTTACTGGAAAAGATTCACTTGTTTTCCAGAATACGACGTACACCAGCATCCAACCAACGAATAATATACGTGGCTCCCACTCCCACACTGTTGCAGACAGTTAATATATACACATCAAAAAAAGTTTTGCATCGCCTCAGTTACGAGAGTTCTGGGACCTATACAGAAAATTGGAATAGAGATCAACATAAACGTCATTTCCGCCCTTTTTATTGCTCCTGAAAACCACACACTGCATGTTGAACCACAATACAGCGAGACCTTCTGAGATGGTGGCCCAGATTGCTATACACACCGGCACCTCTAATACCCAGTAGCACGTCCTCTTGCATTGATGCATGACTGTATTTGTCGTGGCATACTATCCACAAGTTCATCAAGGCACTGTTGGTCCAGATTGTCCCACTCCTCAACGGCGATTCGGTGTAGACCCCTCAGATTGGTTGGCGAGTCACGTCGTCCATAAACAGTCCTTTTCAATCTATCCCAGGCATATTCGAAAGGGTTCATGTCTGGGGAACATGCTGGCCACTATAGTCGAGCGATGTCGTTATCCTGAAGGAAGCCATTCAAAAGATGTGCACGATGGGGGCGCGAATTGTCGACCATGAAGATGAATGCCTCGCCAATGTGGTTGCACTATCGGTCAGAGGATACCATTCACATATCATACAGCCATTGTGGCGCCTTGCATGACCTCCAGCGGCGTACGCCGGCCCCACAGAACCACTCCAGAACAGCAGGGGACCTCCACCTTCCTATACTCGTTGCACGGCGTGTCTAAGTCCTTCACCCTGACCAGGTGGCCTTCAAACACGTCTCCCACGATTGTCTGGTTGAAGGTATATTGAACCATTTGGACCTCGCTATGGACGTTGGGGGTGAAGTTGCGCATCATGCAGTCTGTTGTTCATAATTTGAGTGGTAACCCGACGTCCTGCGCCTGCACGAAAAACATTATTCAACATGGTGGTGTTGCTGTCAGAGTTCCTCCGAGCCACAATCCATAGGTAGCCTTTTTCCACTGCAGTAGTAGCCCTTGGCTGGCCTGAGCGAGGCATATCATCGACAGTTCCTGTCTCTCCGTATCTCCATGCCCGAACAACATCACTTTGGTTCTCTCTGAGACGCCTGGACACTTCTCTCGTTGAGAATCCATTCTGGCACAAAGTACCAATGCGGATGCGACAGAATCGTGGCACTTACCGTCTAGGCATGGTTGAACCACAGGCAATACGAGCCGTGTACCTCCTTCCCGGTGGAATGACTGGAACTGTTCGGTTGCCGGACCCCCTCCATCTAATAGGCGCTGCTCATGCATGGTTATTTACATCTTTGGGCGAATTTATTGACATCTCTGAACAGTCAAAGGGACTGTGTCTGTGACACAATATCCACAGTCAACGCCTATTTCAGGAGCTCTCTGAGGGGAAACCAGATGGCGCTGTGGTTGGCCCACTAGATGGTGCTGCCATAGGCCAAACGGATATCAACTGAGTTTTTTTTTATAGGAACCCCCATTTTCATTACATATTCGTGTGATAAGTAAAGAAATATGAATGCTTTAGTTGGACCACTTTTTTCGCTTTGTGATAGATGGCGCTGTAATAGTCACAAACATCTGGTTTCCCCCTTAAAGCTAGTCAAGTTTCATTCTTTGTAGTTTTTTCGTTTGACGCTTGTTTCGTGAGATATTTGGCCCGGTCACGATCAATGGACCTTCCTATATAGAGGTTCGTGCGTCTCTGAAAATATCTATGCGCGAAGCATACAGCACCTACCATTATGCCGGCCGTTGTGGCCGAGCGGTTTTAGGCGCTTCAGTCCACAACCGCGCTGCTGCTACGGTCGCAGGTTCGAATCCTGCCTCGGGCATGGATGTATGTGACGTCCTTAGGTTAAGGTAGGTTTAAATAGTTCTAAGTCTATAGGACTGATGGCCTCAGATGTTAATTCCCATAGTGCTTAGAGACATTTGAACCTACCACTATCTCTCTCTCTCTCTCTCTCTTTCTCTCTCACACACACATACACACTCTCGATGATGTGTAAGTATGCGTGCATTTCTTTCAGCGATGTTTTCATTATGCTAAGGCATTTTGTGTGGTGGGTTTATGGTTAATCGAAGAGGGGACTGCAGGTCCTTGAATGTGGAACTAACAGCTGTCAGGCAGTGGTTAAAAAGTTATAAGTGTTCGGGTTGTTGGATTTCTCGTTTAGTGTTATATGGTTGAGATTCACAGGAAAAGTAAGTGGAAGGGGATTGTGCAAAACTATTCTGACGATCATATGCTTGTCGATTTCTACACCTGTGTCATCGGGTGGTAATTTGGAGGACTCTCCTAGAGAAGTAACGGATGAACTACACAAAGGGAGCAGCTACTCGGGTAGCAGAGTATTTGTAGTGCAGAAGAAGGCTTTTTTTTTTTTTTTTAGGCCAGGCGGTAGTCTGAGTAACTGCAACGAGAACTCACCAGTCGATACGCAGAAGGGGAATTCCGATTGCGTTCAGAGTAAAAATAGATCGACTGTCAAAATTTTATCATTAAACTGTTAAAGTATTTGTATCAAAGTTTCCGAATTTACTGCCCTCGAGGAAAGCTCTCATGTTCCAATTGTTCTCGGGACCGACAACTGGCTGAAACCCGTAGCATTAAGTTCTGAGATACTTAGCGGGTCACGAAACGCATGTCGGAAAGGCAGGTTAGACGCCACAGTAGGGGAAGTGTTCATTGCAGTTTACAAAAATATTGTCTCTTTGAGGTTGAAGCCGAGTGTGACAGTGAAGTTATCTGGTCATATATAAAAGGTCTAGGTGAAACCAAGTTAATTGCTGGGTGTTTTCACAGGGCGGCCTGTTCCGCTGTGGCAGTTCAAGACTCATTCAAAGGAAAACTACATCCAACAGCGCATAAGTAGATCATACAGCACTTGCGAGAGGCCACTTTAACCTCCCGAGTTTAGACTGCGACGTCTGGGGACTCATTGCAGACAGATAGTCTTCCCAAGTACTTTTCAACACATTTTCTGAGAACCTGAGTAGCTAGTTTGTCAGCCCACACAGAGTGGACATATCTTACACCTCGTAGCTACAAACAGGCCAGACAGCGTCAATATAGAGACTGGGACTAGTGAGCATGACGTTATTGTAACAACTGTGGCTACGAAAGCTAATAAAGCAGTCAAGAAGGTTAGAAGAGTGTTTATGCCAGAAAAAAACAGATAAGCAGTTATTAGTATCTCCCTTAGACACTGAACTGGCAGCACTTAGTTTCAGTAAGATGGGCATATAGAAATTATGTGCATAGTAGGTGGATTGAGGACGGAAAAGGCCAATCATGCTTTAACAACGGAATTTTGAAAATGCTGAGGAGAAGGCACTCTCAGTTCAAAAGAGAACTCGCTCATGACGACAGGCAAATGTTAGTAGAGATTCGTGCGTCTATGAAAAGATCTGCGCGTGAAGCACACATCAACTACCACCGTCATACCTTAGTATATGATCTGCCCGAGAACTTGAGAAAATTCTGCTCCTATGCAAAACCGCTAAGCGGTTCTAAGGCTTCCATTGAGTCACTCGTTGACCAGTGTGGTGAGGCAGCTGAATACAGAAAAACAAAAGCAAAAGGTTTAAATTTCTCGTTTAAGAAATCGTTGAAGCAGGAGAATCGTTCAAACATAACGTCGTTCGACCAACGAACAGATGCCCGTACGAACGACACAGTAATGACCGTGCTTGTCGTAGAGAAACAGCTGAGAGATCTGAAAACAAGTCAGTGGCAAGGTCCGCACGGAATCCCAGTTCAGTTTTACAAAGAATGCTCTAAGGCACTGGAGCCTTACTTAGCACGCATTTATAACGAATCTGCCGCCCAGCGGAAAGTTCCAAGCGAATGGCTCGTAAGAAAGATAAAAGAAGGGACCTTAAAAATTACGGGCCAATATTAGCGACATCGGTATGCTGCGGAATACTTGAACATGTTCTCATTCCGAAAATAGTAAACTTTCTTGAGACCGTGAGGCTTATGTCAACAAATCGGTACGCTTTTATAAAGCATCGCTAGTGCGAAACTCAGAATACCCTTTTCTCACATTATGTGCCGTGACCTGTGGATGAAGAACAACAGGCCAGTTCCATATTTCTATATTTCCGGAAATCATTTGACACGATGCACACTGTAGACTGTTAACGAAGGTACGAACACATGGAACAGTTTCCGAGATACGTGAGAGGCACGAAGACTTCTTAAGTATTAGAAACCAGTATGTTGTACTCGACGGCCAGTATTCATCAGAGACCAGTCTAAAGTCACTAGTGCCCCATGAAAATGTGGTACGGCCGCTATTATTTTCTATATACAAAAATAACCTAGGGGACACAGTGGACAGCAATTTGCGGTTGTTTGCTGATGATGCTGTGGTTTACGAGAAGGTGTCGAAGTTGAATGACTGTAGCAGAATACAAGATGACAGACAAAATATCTAGCTGGTGAAATGAATGGCAGCTAGGCCTAAATGTAGACAAATGTAAGTTAAGGCGGATGGGTAGGAACAACGAACCTATAATCTTCTGATGCAGCTTTAGTAGCATCCAGCTTACTACAGTCACGTAGTTTAAATATCTGCGCGTAACGTTGCAAAGCGTTATGAAATTAAACGAGCATGTGAGGACTATGTTGGGAAAGGCGAATGGTCGACTCCACTAAATTGGGAGAATTTCGGGAAAGTGTAGTTCATCTGTGAAGAAGACCGCATATAGGACGCTAGTGCGACCTATTCTTGTGCACTGCTCTAGTATTTGGGAACAGCACCAGATCGGATTGAAGGAAAACATCGAGGCAATTCAGAGACGGGCTGTTATATTTGTTGCCGGTATGTTCTAACAACATGTAAGTGAGGCTTCTGGAGCTCAAGTGGGAAACACTGGAGGGAAAGTGACGTCCTGTTCGAGGAACACCACTGAGAAAATTTAGAGAACTGGCATTTCAAACTGTCTGTATAACAGTTCTGCTGCCACCGACATACATTAAGTGTAAGTACCACGAAGATAAAATACGAGAAATTAGATCTCATACGGAGACATACAGACAGTCGTTTTTCCCACGCTCTAGAGGAAATGACTTGTAGTGTCTACGGTGCCCTACGCTACGCACCGTACAGTGGTTTGCTGAGTGTGTATGTAGACGTAGATGTATTATCCTACTATTTTACCTATTAATGCTACTACTGAATCGTTTTTCATATATACTTGATTTTTCAAAAGGGTTTTCTTTTCGAATTTGTTTTTTTTTGTACATGGTATTACTTATTCCGATAATTTTTGCCCTTTTCCCTAGAATTTGCCTTGTGGTTGTATTGTCTGAGATGCTCTGTAAATGTGGAGTGGTTTGTCCCTTACTTCCAAACATTCATACACACTTTTTTCTTGACCATCGAACGTTCTATCTCTTTGTCCCACGTATCTGCCATCATATAAGTTACACTGTAATTAATGTACACCTGAATTTCGCTTTATGTCTACGTTTTTGATTAGTTTTGTGATGCATTATTGCACAGAATTGGCTGTTGTGTATGTGAGGTCTATGCCTTGTCTCTTTAAATTATTGGTGATTTCATGTATGGATTTGTGTTTCTGTATCTACATCTACACAGATACCCCGCTAGCCATATTGTCAGTGTTCCTAGCCTGTGCTTTCGTTTATATTTTCCTGATTATTCTATGTGCTTGTGGTATTGGATGAGTGTATATGTGTTGAGTTACGTTGTGTTGTTTTTTGTAGTTTTGTGTTTACTGTTACTAATTTCAGTTTAATTGTACCCATTCTTAACTGTCTGCATTATGTCGAGTGCATTTTGGTAGTTCTCGTTGCTAAATCTATGGACCATGCGTCGAAGTGCTGTTTTTGTTGAGTTGGGTCGTTAAAGGTTTGATGTATGATTGTATCAGTTGTTGTAGATTATGACTATTTTCAAATATGTGCTTCTTTTTTTGACTGTTATATCTAAAAAGTTAATTTAGTATTAAATCCTTTTTCTATTGTGAATTTTATCTTTTAAGTGCTTTGGTGATATCAACGTGACGTTTATCAGTTTTTTTATGCTTCATCTAATAACAAGTAGAAGCCATTCATACTTTTGAACCCATAAAATACGGTTGCATTCCTTTGCAATTATTTTTGTAAAACTTAGCTGCTCAACATGGTTTAAGAAAGTATTTGCTGACGTTCCTGAAACTGGGGAACCCAACGGTAACCACCTTCCAAATTAGAGGAAACTCATATTTCGGACGGAATAAAGAAAACTACATATAGAAACATATAAAGGTAAAAAACGTATCTGGAACATAAACAAATAAAGACTGCAGTAAGAAAAAGTCGTTTATATACCGGTGCACACAACGGCCATATCAACAATCTTCACATTATAAAGAGTATTTTTACGAGGAACCATACCTTTCCCCTGAGTCTTCACCCATCAAAATTAAGACGAAATAGATTTTTAAAAAAAACTCGCCTTTCAAACCAGTCAGATTATTTATTCTACTTACCACAGATAATTCCAGCAAAACAGTCCTGATCAACTCTGAAGCTCGGATAACAGACGGATTCCTTTCCTTCAGGCAACAGGTACTGAACGAAACCAGGGGGTAAACAAGCCCAAAGCGCATCTCCCCTGCAGAAAAAGAAAAAGATCGACATGTAGTCAGATTTGTTTAAAGCTTCTGTTTCGAACAAACTGCGTCATTTTTTCAACATTTCATTGCTACGCATTTCCTAAGAAACTACTTGTTCACGATAAAAACAAGAGGATTTCGAGCAGAAAGAAGACGTACAAAATTGAGGGAGAATCACTTCACAGCAGCTGCTAGTTTTACACCCAGAATAACCCAGGAACGCTGCAGAATTGAACCAGGGCAAAACGTAACAGGCCAACCCGATAAGTGAAGGACGAGATCTAATCCATTGATGTTCCCTAAACATCCATTCTGTAAATTTCACCGTTTCCCTGGGATGTACAGTGGCTGAATCATCGGGTAAGTGTCAGTTCAGACAGATCCAACCCTTAATTTTCATTCTCTGTCAGTGAATTTTATGAAAAGAAGCACTGCGACGTCCTTTAGACTCCACTTGGCTGCCTGAACCACTTCTTAAGCAACAGAATGAGAAAATCACATCAACCGCAACACTCCGATGCCTAGATGAACGCCCAGACTAAACGAAAATCGAGAATGATTACGAGCGTATGGTCCAGAAAATGAACATATTGGCCTAGCTAAAAGAAGATGCCTGAGGCGAATGAACAAGATTTTTGATACTTCATACAAATGTCAGTGTTTGCGTCTAATTTAATGTTAGATGTAAATATACAATTCGGGAAAACGGAGTAGCTAGAAAGTCTAATTTACAATGGACCGTACATGTATGAGTTAGCAACTGCATCGTACAAATATATGATTCTTCGAAACGTGGCAGCTAAGGAAAATACCTTTTCATAGGGCAGTTGCAGAATTCAAAACACAGTTGACGTAAAGTGTGTGGTGATGAATATAACATTATATTATTCCAACAGAAGAGGGATGAATTCGCAGATAGTGACTTGGTATAATTAAGGCTAAGCTGTTTGCTCTATCATTTCAAAACACGGAGCTCCGTCATTAGTACCGCCAATGAAGCAATACCGTCGGAAGCTCGTAAACGTTAATGTTGTTGTCGTGCAATTCAGTCCTCAGATTTGTTGATACAGTGCTCGGTGCTAGTCTATCCTGTGAAAGCCCCTTCTTGTCTGTATAAATGCTATATTCTGCAACAATGCTCTATTCTGCGTCCATTTGAACCCGCTACTATGATCGAGCCTGAGGTTTCTATAATTTTTACTCTCTCTTCCCAAAACACACGCTTTCCTTCGTTACCACTTGGTTTCTTAGGACGTGTGCTATCCCACTTTTTAATCGAGTTGTGTGACGAATATCTATACTCTCCTATTCGATTCGGTATCTCTTCATTGGTTATACTATCAACGTACATGATCTTCAACATTCTTCTGATACACTAAATTTCAAGAGTTTCCATTTTCAACTTGCGTGAAATGTTCATCGACCACGCTTCACTTCATTGTAATTATACATCTAGGAAAACTACATTTAGAAGACACTGAAATTTATGATCGATGTTCCTTACTTCTGCAGTCGTCAGTTACACACATCAAAAAAGGTTTGCATCAGCCTGGTTCCTAGAACTCCTGAAGATAGACGTTGACTGTGGATACTGTATAAATTTTATGTGGGGCCGACGTACGCCGGTGGTGGTAATGTAAGGCACCGTAACGGTTGTACGATACGTGAATGCCATCCTCCGAGCGATAGTGCAACCATATCGGCGGCATATTGGCGAGGCATTCGTCTTCATGGACGACAATTCGCGCCCCCATAGTGCACATCTTGTGAATGACTACCTTCAGGATAACGGCATCGCACGACTACAGTGGCCAGTATGTTCTCCAGACATGAATCGTATCGAACATGCGTAGGATAGATTTATGGCCGACATGACCGGCCAACCACTCTGTGGGATCTACGCCGAATCGCCGCTAAGGAGTGGGACAATCTGGACCAACAGTGCCTTGATGAACTAGTGAACAGTATGACACGACAAATACAGGCATGCATCAATGCAAGAGGTCGTGCTACTGGGTATCAGAGGTAGTGGTGTGTACAGCAATCTGGACCACCACCTCTGAAGGTCTCGCTGTGTGTTGGTACAACATGCAATGTGTAGTTTTCATGAGCAGTAAAAAGAGCGGAAGTGATGTTTATGTTGATCTCTATTCCAATTTTCTGTACAGGCTCCGGAACTCTGGGAACCGAGGTGATGCAAAACTCTTTTTGATATGTGTATTTTGCTGCCGAGATAGCAATAAGTTGAATGTCTCCTTTCCTAATGCACGTGCGTAACATAACTGATTTTCTTCGAGAACATTCAATCAAACTTGCTTTACATTTGTTCATATTAATTCCAGAACCCCTTTCCTCTTTTCAGCAATAAATATTTTCCCTTAAACCTTCCAACTGCTTTGCCGCCTCCCAAAAGTAAGAACGCAACCAGCAAATCGTAAAGATTTTTCTTTCTTCTCTCTGAACATGCATTATTCTTTTGCCGTCTAATCATACGCAGACAAATACAACACTGTCTTTTTTTAACACTAAGTATACTACAGTGTATTTTATTTTCTTCTGATTAAAAGATGACCCAAATCTAAAAATTAAAGTCTTTGTTTGAGACAGCAGTACTTTAATTTATCCGTACTTGAGTAATTTTCCCCCTTTTCTGCGTCAGACTACCAGAGAAATAGTCTTCTGCAAGTACTGACGCAGTTTCTGCTTGGAGTGATTATACTTCTAGAACTGATACTACAGATAGAATGCGTTTACTAACTTCCAGGGCCCTTCTCCATGGCTTTGGCAGACACACCCTGGCGTGCATTCAGACGTTGATCGATCATTCCATGTGCCATCTTCGTATGCCTTCCCATCGAGGTGACATTTTGTCTTGTCCAGCGACAGTAGCGAGCCTGTAATGAAAGAACATTTAAGGATAAAGCAGCTGTTGATGGTATGATCGATTCCGCTTGTGTCTTTATTGGTGAATTAGTATGTATTACAATACTAGGATATCAGATTTTTTTGGAGGGAACAGTCCACTGAACTGCCGGGTTTCGATGTCCATGGAGCACAGTACAGGCCTATTCATAAAAAACCTCCGTGGTTTCAGAAGACGACTTGAAAGGCATATGCACAGAGTAAATTAATTCACGTGTTGCAAGAAAATATTATATTGAACGAGAGATGGTCAGATGTAGTATCGATCGTGTAGTAGCGTCGCTGCTCAACAGCGATCATTGTTTGAAGGTGATATGATAGAGCAGCTTTAGTTCGAGAGATATATGGAGGGCTCTCAAGCGTAAAGTCGTGTTGCATCTGATGTGTGCTGGATATATACTTACTCGCTACGGGCAGTAATGAGTTTTTTTAATCTGCAAGATAGTATGATGTTTACTAACTGTAAAAGGAATCTCAACAGAAGTTGGAAATAATTAAGATAATGATAGTTGTTTTGTTACTAATGTACTGCGCATATTCATAGCTGATGACTGAGACAGTGTACAGCAGTCATATCGAATGATTTTGTAAAGCTAATTGTTAATGTATAATAGGTTTATTGTGTTAATTTTGGCCATTATTAATTTTCAAAAAGTCAAAATACAAGTTTTAAAGTTAGTGTCATATTGTCATTCACCCCAAGTTAGTACCAATTCCCATCCATGTCATTTTTCACTAACTATTTTTCTCAAGAAGTTATCGTCTCAGTCATATTCGATTTTATTAAAATGTATGCTAAGCAACAGCACTGCACAGTATCTATTTGTTAACTATTCAATTTAAGAATAGAGAGCAGTCCGAAGAGCGTTACCATTGAGCAGATAACGGTAATAATTTTTATTATTGCAGGGATATCATTCATTAAACACAGGGGCCATTATTTTCAAGTTGATCAAGTTTTTTCTTATACCAGGGTCAATTTCATATCATTAGTGTTGCACCAGATTCAGTTTTTGTGTTACGTAGTTTCATGCAGTTTTGGTTTGGCTATCAGTTATTGACAGTTCAAATTCTCGCAGGTAAGTTAAATTTACATTCGCGCAGTCAGAAAAGTTCAACATAGAGCAAACCGCATAGTGATGAGCTAAAATACATATGCACTTACCGTTCCCATTCTAGCAGTCGTGATTCAGACTACTGTTGAGTTAGGTTATTTTAACCCTATTTCAGACGCTCATATTTCACTCGGCGACACCTTTGTATAGATCGAAATTCTTTTTGGGATCTTTTGAAATAATATTGCCAGGCCTATGGTATGCTCTTTGTTACGTAGTTAACATCTGAGGTCATCACTCCCCTTGACGTAGAACTACTTAAACCTAACTAACCTAAGGACATCACACACATCCATGCCCGAGGCAGGATGCGAACCTGCGACCGTAGCAGCAGCGCGGTTCCGGACTGAAGCGCCTAGAACCGCTCGGCCATAGCGGCCGGCACGCAGTTATTGATCTGTTTCAGTTTTTCCTAATAGATCAACGGCAAAAATGCTCTTTATTTCTTGTCTGTTTGTTTTTCTTTGATTGTATTTGTGTATAATGCGCGTAAAAGGATTAATAAATAGTACTAGGCGTAGCTCAGTCATGGACAATGCCGAAAATACTCATCTGCTAAGTAACTGTATTGTAATGAATACCAATTCTGATAACTGACGACAGTGAATCACACGACAGTCAATAAAAGTGCATCTTCAATGCCAAACAGTCAAACTGCCTTGCAATTTCTTCACCTACCGGTATCACATTTAATCAGACGGCATATCAGCTGCTTCCACAAATGCGGAAGCAGCTGATATACGTACTTCCTATGTACAAAATTTGCGCTCTAATCGTTTACCTTCAGAATCAAATCAAAATGATAATACCCAAACCACAACAGACATGTCTAATGCTGACACTGTTGAAAAAATTACGCATAATACTTTAAACACTGATGCTCAATTATCGAATAATGCCATTATGATGATGTTTCAACAAATCATGGATGGCAATAAAAGGTGACAGCAGAAAAAAGACGAACATTTACTCAAATAAGTGACACGACGGTTTAATAAAGTCTCACATAAAGAAGAGAAACTGACACCCAATAGAGAAAAACAAATTAACAAATGTTTTGAACAGGAAGAAACGCGACTTAATGAACGCCTCAATCAGCCCTTAGAGGAATGTAATTAATTTCAAGATCAAGTAACACTTGCAATCCAAGCGCAAAATGAGACCATTCACCAACGAAAGATCGAACAGATACGCGAAATTCTCGTTCACGAGCAATATGGAATCAGCAAAAACGTAGTAGGTCAAGTATAAAAATATGTAGACAGTTCCAACAGTAAAGTATTCGCCGTCCTTAAAACCGTATAAGATATGTATACGCAGCCTCAAAGCGATTTTAAAGAGCATAAAGCACAAGCAAAAACTCGTTTGAGTCAACACGAAAAACACCGAGAAGACATACAAACTGTCAACAGTAGACATGAACAATTAGAGTATGATACTGATCCTACCGCAATCAAATCTGGCATATTCAAAATTAACAAGTGTACAAAGAAACTGCATAAATGTACAAAGAAACTGCAGAAACAGATGGACTGAAATGACACCAACAATACTGCCCAAATTTCATCATTTACAGAAAAAACTTGATGACCTTTCGAACAGAGCAGAAATTTTAGAAAGTAATACCGATTCTAAATCTGAAGAAAGAGTGCCTTTTCCTTTCATTTAGTCTGAACCATTTCAGTCTCTGAACCGTGCCATTTATGGGCTGAACTCACTTAGCAATGCACTGAATCGTAAAGTCAACTCTTTGCACCATTAAACTGCGGCGTGAAAAGATCAGACATCAGAGAGTCAAGTACAAAGTAACCTTTCATATAATCAGACATAACAATTTGACACTACACCGCTAGAGCACAATCTTGGCAGATTAAGACGTGTGAGAGAATCAGACGCTCAACAACGCCCGTAAAACACATTTTTTAATAGTAACGTACCGACACAAAATTTGCGGCAAGATGATTTCAATTACAAGCATTTCTTGTCAGTAGATAAGTTTCAATTACTCCGCAATAACAAAACAGATCTGCATCCCTTAGACGGGGTCCAACAATTTTCATTCTCTTTGCCACCTAATTGACCTATTACCCATAAACAGGAATTCATTTGCAGTCTTTTCGAGGGTGAGCCCGTCGTCAGAAAGCGCCATGTTGCAAGACAATGCTTCTCAGAAGAATTTGAAAATGGCTTTTCGTTGGCTTATTGGTTGGAAACTACACAATGAGGAACTGAGGTAAGTTAACGAGTTTACCGTCCTTTGGAAATTCTATCTTCCCAACCATTACCCAATTTTTGAGCATATGGTTGAACAAAATCAGCACCTTACCGAGCCATATAGTCAATCAGCAGTAATACTTCTATGCATCTCTAAATTACGGCTTTCATTACGAGTCTCCCTGTTAACGGTTCAGCAAAAGAACGCATTCTTGCATTTCGTCATCTTTTACAACTTTTGGAAGTACAGTGTTCTTTGTCATTAAGAATTTCTCCCAAAACAGCAAGAGTAATAACTCTTTTGGATATCAAAACTCATCGGGAAATTTTCATGACACGTAATAAGAGGTTTGGGAATGGCAACAACTTTCAGAATAATTTTATCAGACGTCAAACTTTTAATGATCAGTATTCACAAAACCAACAACCGTACCAACAGTTTGGTAGCAACATCCAGAATTTTCAGCTATAATTTCACCATCAAAACCTGCAAGTTGGAAATCTGAACTACAATATTCTCAGCAAGATGAACCCACCTTCAATGATTCGCCGCAAACTTCCCTGAACACGCAACAGCTTAGCAATAATGCAACACCATAAGAGCCATAATTTCATGTATAGAAACCAGAATTTGCGTTTCATCCGAAATGTTCCGTATCAGACTAATTAAAGCAACAAACGAAGAGGTCAGAATCAGAATTATCAGCGTAATTATGTCTATAACACTTTTTTCAAAAAGAACAACAATTTCAACAACAACCTCCACTTATTCTGAATATTTACACCCACTTCAAAACTCTAATAACCATATCAGCACGACTGTCAAACTATTGAGAAACCACAACGTGCTTCGACAAGTAATCAAATTCTGAATACTACATGACTAGAGGAAGAACCCCGTTGCTTTAGCCTGCAACGACGATCAGCAATTAGAACCTTGCGTAACAGTAACTGAAAATGTAATCACTCTCAACGATATTAGAGAAATGCTTTTAAAAGAAGAGAATCAGACTAAGAAGATAGGTACACATCTGATCACTGCAATTCAAATAGGTTACTCAAATTTACTGATGTGATAAATTAAAATTCGCTTGTTATTGCGGTAAGTGATGCTGCATTTAATAAGTGTAACCACAATTATTCCTGCCCAACTTTTACAGTGATCAAAACAAAAGTATGTGGCGCAGTTTTTATTAAACGCATCGACGTAAAGCTTCAAACACATTTATCTTTGTCTGTACACAATCACACATTTTATCCTAATTTTTTGATTGTTCCCTTACTCAACACCGACTTAATGTTAGGTATGGACTTTCTGATCGATCATAAAGCTATTTTGGGTATCAAAAACTCGTACCTTACGTTAAATGGAATTTCACTAAATTTTATCATCTGAGGAACAAAAAAAGTCAATAGAATTGAAATTACTTCTGTTACCAAAAATACAAAGTTGCATAAATCTTTTTACACTGAGGCTTATGTACCAGACGATATGTAATACAACGTTGAACAAACAATTACCAACAAGGTAAATGAAAGCCAAGCAACAACTGATGACAGTTACATAACATTTTACCACAGCATTTATGAGTGTTTCATAACATTCCAAGCACTATTCCAAGTTACTTCTATGAATTTCATGTCAAACCTCACGATTCTTTCAAATCTAAACATTATTCCACACCATTTATTTATGGAGAACAGCTCAAACAGGAACTTCGAGCCATGCTCGACCAAGGGATTACAGATCTAGCTGTTAGACCATACATAAGTTCACTAAACATTGTTATTAAAAAGGATGGATCATTACGCCTTGTTCTCTATTCACACCAGATCAACGACATTATAGTAACAGAAACTGATCGACCACAGACTTCAGACGGACATTTACAGAAATTTCATGGTAGATCTGTTTATTCAATGCCAAATCTAATATCGGATTTTTGTCAGATTGAACTTCATCCCAACTGTAGAAAATACATGGCATTTCTCTGTTTTGGCAATTGCTGTCAGTTTTGTTAACTTCCATTTGATTTAACAATATCTTTTGCTGCATTCAGACTAGTTATGAACACAGCATTTGCCAGCCGCATTCTGTCTGCTGCAGACATAGCTAGTAATGTTCAAAAATATTCAAGATAACATGACTTAAAAATATAGTCCTCTGATCAATAAATATGGATCAACGTCTATGGATCCTCTATTTGCAGACCATCCAGACAGTAGCTTTACCTCATCCATGACTTTGTCCTTGACTTTTTCACCCTTTACTTTCAATTTTATACTCATGATATATAGCTACACTATGCTTTGTGTAAAAAGGTCTATGATTAGCCATAACTATGGAAATGAGCGTTATAAATGGACACTTGATGTCACATACTAGTGTACATAAGCATTACATTTGTTAGCAAATTTGTAAGTAATTAGTAATGTTTTCCTATAACTCTGTGTTATATAACTCAGATTGTTTTAATTTGCATGTACTATTAACGACTTAGATACTGTAACTGACAGCAGAGCCACGCTGGAACTACTAATAGACTAGTTAATTACCGTTCACTGACACAAGTATAGACCAGTAGTTAGAAACATAACCACAGTGCCATGTTATCACATCATCGCCACGTTGAAGCTGAGTAGCGGTATTACATTTTAATAAAAGATTGTGAATTGTCACTCAGTGCGTTGCCAACACTATTTTTGTTGCAGTCTATTTGTTCTTTGACAAGACGGTTGCTGCCACCTTAATATAGCAGCTGCTTCCTGTGGTACTTACTGCTCCTCTTATGTTGAGTGCAAAACTTATTTGGTAAGTACAGTACAGGGAAAACTTGAGCGTGTTCAGGATGGAGGTACAGTACATCAAACTGACTACCCTGTTGCATCATAATGCGAAAGCAACTAACCCCAGCACGAGAAGGTTGTTTGCCCGTGCTGCAGTCGCTATGGGCAGAGTTCATTTACGCACAGTTCCGCATTGAGTATTATGTGCGCTTGGCACATAGTATTCAAGTCAAAGGTTAGACAAATAGGAGCTCCAAAACATTCAAGGGCAATTTGCTGAAGGGGCAGGTTTGTGTGTGTGAGGGTCTGACAGAGGACCTAGGAAAATATCAACGACTGAGCTACTCAGAAATACGCAACATATAGTCTCATCTGTGGCTGTGCCTCTTTAGTACTTGCCAGATCCTACAGAGGCTATCCTGTATACCTGGATGTGCTAGTACTCCTGCGAGGAAGTTTGGAAAGCGGGAGACAGGTACTGCCGTTAATGTAACTCCTTGGACAGCTCTGTAGGTTAGATCATCGCCTGTGAAGGACTGAGTTGTATGTCCGAGTCATTTTCCCATCCACAGTTTTCATCTGCCTTGAAATTCGTCAACAACTCCCACTCCACTGCGAACTGAAATATTCATTCCGAAAAAGATACTGAGGCTGTCACTAAGCTACTTTTGTCCAGTGTCCATTCTTTCAGGACTGCTGGTCGTGTGAGATAGGCAGGAGAGGTTCTCTGTAAGTTAGAAAGCAGAAGTGAGATACTGCCCGAAGTGAAACTTCGAGAATGGGCCCTCATTCATTAGTGAACAGCTTAGACAGTAAGAGAAAATTCTGTCCCTCCCCCCCCCCCCCACCCCCACCCCCCTCCCCGTTCACAGTAGGCGAGGTTTTTATTTCGAGTCCCAGTTCGGCACACAATTTTCATTTACAGTTCTTCCTTCTGTCAGTGCTTAGCAAATCTTAGATGATTCATGAAAGACACACAGCCAAAAGCCGTTATACCATTTTTATTAATTCTATTTTGTATTGTAAATTATCCATAAACTCATAAATTTTATCGGCATTACTCGTCAGAGCCACACTCACTGCAACAGAAAACACAACAACACTGAAGTCTGGTAATACAAGTATCCTGATGATCCTGGATGCCCACAGGGCACCTTTTGGGTGCGATTAATAGATACTGTACTGTATTGGAGACCTTTCGAAAATGGAAGGAAGTTTCCCATTTAGTAAAAATTATCATCTGCTTTTCTCTCTCTTTTTTTTCGTGGTCGATAGAGGTACGTCGGTCTCAAAGAGGAGTTGGGAGAACGATTCCAACTTCCGGCGTCTAACATCCCTACGATCAGTCGGTTTGTAGACCGAAAATATTTTTCAAAAGCCTATTTTGTGTGCTGGGACTAGTTGCGTTTTTATTCTTGTATTTTTTTCGTTAGCCTCACACGTACTTCCAACTGCATATCTTCGTATTAAGTCTCTGAAATTACATTCAACCGTCGTGCTCAGCAGCCGCTCTTTCACTGTTTCCACAGCCCTCTTCCACTTCCTGTAAAAGTCCCATTTCTCACACAACCACGGAACAGACCAGGCAGTGCTGTTACAAGAAAAAATCGTTGTATCTTCTCGATATTTGTTCTGTTGGTAAGCTTTCTGTTTATGTCGTCATACAACAGCTCAAACGTATTTGACTCGTACTTGTTTTGTAAATAAAACAGCTTTTCCTTGCTGCAACTTTATTTTTCTCAGATACGTTTCGCCTTTTTCTTACACAACAGGCATCAGCAGCGATATCTATAAAGTAAAGTTTTCTTATTTTTAGATTATCAAACAGCTCAAGTCGCCATTTTTTATGTAACTAAGTAATTACTCACGTTTGCTGTGTTTCCTCTCATCTGGTCTGGAGGTCGCACTACCATATTATTACCGACACAATCAAACTTGTTATTTGACTTATTTCTGAGATCCTCATTACAGGACCTCAAAAGTCCTAAATGGTTACAATTGCTGACTTGGGTGACTACTTTATTGTAAATCGTAATCTTTGAAGGGTTCCGACATTTTCTTTTCAATACCAGTACTCACGTGATTTTAAAGAAATATCTAGATCGCAGATTAAAACTGGGTTAAAGAGATGATGAGTGGCTAGCTGTAGCAAGTAAAATTATGATTTAAGTTCTGCTCTGCAATTAAAAAATGTTTTATATTGCCTAAATTTTCTTTTATAGCTGCGTCGATTATATATTAAAGAGAAATTAGAAAGTTTCTATGATATGGAGCACACATTAGCGTCACCCTATGGTTTGTGACTGCATGCGGGGATCTGCCCTTGTCGTTGCTCGTCACCCTCTCTCCTTAGGGTGCACACAGACTGCAGTATAGGTTTCTAAGTACGTTACGAGTTCCGCTAAGTAAGTGGGAGGGGAATGACTCAGTGTGTAATTAAAGAAACTAAGAAACTGGACTGGCCTCGCTGTTTTAAGGTACTGGATAACTGTACTTACGGTTAATTTAGTTTTTCTAAATCGCTATAGGGAAAGCTAGGACGAATTCTACTACGATGCTATGACCAATTTTCACTCCTAACATTGTTACACATAGTCAGTGCTCAGACTTTGTTGATGTCTACCTAGACGAACTGTTAAGCTACAGACTCCCCTGGATTGTGTTTTTACTTTCGTCAAACAGCATTTATTGGTAGGTTCCCCGCTAATTATGCCATACTCACTGCAATCGAAGAGTGTAGGGCAGCATTCGCTGGAGCCGTCACTGCGTACACAGCCCAGATCCTCATAGTAGTGTATGGTGCGGTAGTTGGGGCAGTCCTGCACTCTGCATGTTGACGTATGTGAACCTGAAAAAGAAATGTAAGAACCCTTTCTTAGGCTCTTCACCTGGTTGCCCGCATCAGTACAAGATACATATTTCTTTGACGCTTCCCGCGTATCCGGTGGACATGCAGAAAACATACGCTTCTCTGATTGTCTTCC
The DNA here is from genome assembly GCF_023897955.1 of Schistocerca gregaria. Lineage (NCBI taxonomy): Eukaryota > Metazoa > Arthropoda > Insecta > Orthoptera > Acrididae > Schistocerca > Schistocerca gregaria. The sequence continues at coordinate 785,166,195 of NC_064921.1, read as the reverse complement.
CGCATCACGTTCAATAAACTTCACTGTAGTTCCTCAAGGCAAATGCTCGACATCACTATGGTGAACAATAGCAGTCTCCTGTAAACTTAGAGCAGTTGCCTTGAATTAATATATAACCGATAATACATAAACGAACAGCTGTATTTTCATCTCTGATTTATTCCGGAGGCGACCGGATTCGACTTTCCATTATGACTTCATGTGGCCCTCCATAGTAAGTAGCTGAGCTTACAATGGTAGATGAAATGTCACGCAAAAGCGAACCAGTATCCACACACACGCTTGTGTAGATACTGGTTCGCTTTTGGATATTACGTCTGGCAGTATAAACTCAGCTATTATATTCCTATAGAGGGCCCGATGATGCCATAAGAGAATGCCGAAAGAAGTGAAATTCGAAGAAATATGGTGAAGACATTGTGCTGAGGCAAACCCCAGAAATGCTTTTCCAAAATGTCCGTTTCACAAGAATGTATTTGAAACATTAAGGCAAACTCGCAGTTGAAGTGCTCCCACAAGCACTGTGTTCCTTCATGTCCACTGTAACTTCGTTTTTACACCAAGAATGATTAATACAAACATTATGTTTCAGAACCTTTATTCTATATCACGTCATAATTATTATATTACTTTGACAAAACTCAAAAATAGTGACATGCTTACAACACTGACGTACATCTTACTTATCAATTACATGCTTCTTGCACAACATCTCATAAGACATGTTAGGTACGGATGAGTTTGTGCGTCAGTAGGAACGATTTTAATTTGCTTTCAAGCCTTTATCAGCCCTATGTTTTCCTTCTGTAAGTAGGTGGGTCCGTTATTGACAAATTCCATACCCAAGTCTACATCAACATTTACATCTTTACTCTGCAAACCACACTGGAATGAATGGCAGAGGGTACCACTTGTAACAATTCCTTTCCATCCCAATCTCATATGGTACTGAGGAAGAAGGACTACTTAAAGCAAGCCCCCGTGCGATTTATGTAATCTTGTCTTCGCCAGCGCCATGGCAGCGATACATAGGGTATGTGCAGTTTATGCTACTACTGATTGTTGCCTACGCCCGGGATGGTTTACGGTAATATACAACGTGTCAACTGAAACAAGAGAACTGTAGATTTTATTAGTAAGTACAACATTTCACTTGTAGGTAGATAAAACGAAATTCATGAAACTGGATCTGCTTATTCACATCTTATCTTATCAGATGCTTGGTGTTCATATGTTTGTCACAGCTTGCTATTGAAGATAATGCACGAGACCTCCACCTGACAGAGCAATAGCCCTTTTTGTCAGCTCTCAAACGATGCTGTGGTGCCGTTGTCCTACGTTCCTTATCAGCCTTTTGCTGGAGGCCCTTGCACGCTCTCTCTCAGACCCCATCTAGCTTTGGAACGCTCCTCGCCCTTCTTTTACTTCGGCAATTTTTTTTTCACTGAACTGAGCTATGTCCCAACTTCGATATTGCCAACACACTTGCCATTCACGAAAACGACCTATGGCTTCCTTCAGCAGCACAGGTCACGGAATGTGGTTGAGGGGATGCATCCCCACGTCGACAGGAGTGCTGTTTGGCGATCGGTGTGCGCTCCTTAACTTGACACTGACGTCCAATCTGCATGGAAAGCAAATATGCCCGTCACGCCCTCACGGGATCCACCTCGCAGACACCTAGTTGTGCGTTGCCTGTGGTGTTCTAGACAAGGACAAGCATCGCCAGGTGTGCGGATTGGCGTGAGGTGTCTGGCTCTTGGTGCGACAGATGCTGGCCCTAATTACCCATACGATTTCTGATCAGATACCTACTGAACTGCACCTCTTTCCGGACTCGGGATACTTCCCACAAACGAAGAGAAACACCGTGAAGTGTCTTTTCAGAAAAGACACACACACTGATCGTTATCTGCAGAAAGATTCTAACGACCACTCAAGACATAAAAGAGTGGTAGTTAAAAAATTAATAGACAGGGCGCACATAATATGTGAACCAGCTCACTTAGATGGTGAGATTGAACACCTTACAGCGACCATAAAGAAGAATTGGTATTCCAACAGAGAGATAGATGGTGTACTACGCCCTAGACTGGCAGCCAGGATGGACGAGGACCGACACCAACCCAAGTGTTCTTACCATTCATCAGTAAGGTCACTGATCGCATTGGAAAAAATTTAAGCAAGTACGATGTGGTAGCTGTTTCCAGACCCACCACGAAAATAAAAGGATGTTCAAGATCCGTAAAAGATAAACGACATCCTCTAGCTGCACCAGGTCTCTATAAAATTCCGTGCAGTTGTGGAAAGGTCTAGATAGGGACAATTAAAAGAAGTATCAACACTCGTCTGAGTGAACATAAAAGGAACTGCCCCCTCGGACATACTGATAAATCGGTTGTAGCGGAACATGTGTTTCAGGAAGGTGATCATGAAATAAAGTTTAATGAGACGACCGTCATAGCAAAGACGTCGCGTTAGTATGCGCGAATGTACAGAGAGGCAATTGAGATTGCCAAATACTGCAATAACGTTAACCAATAACGTTAACAGAAAAGATGAAGGCAATAAGCTGGATAAGATATGGATGGCAACATTGCAGCAACAGCGTGACAATCGATTAATTTCAATTGAGGAAGTTGGCAATAGCAGGGATCATAACACAGCCGACGTCACGTGATTGACAGCGGCGCCCTCTGGATGGCTTATATATACGACGCTCACTCGCGCTCTCGTTGCAGTTCGCCCATTGTCCTTGGAGGATGCCTTCCGCAGTCGAAGGCGAAACGTCAGGGGAGATTTTTATGTACTGACCACGGCATCTCAGCCCGGAAGTGTTAAGTGATGACAACACCTGCCGTGAAGGCCTTCATTCTATGATCACCGTGAAGTGGATTTGTGGACACACAGTGCACAACTTGTTTGCTCACGACGAGAAATATGTCCAAATTCTTGGCATTTCCTTGATGAACGCCATTGCGTAGTAGTCCACAATTTTTCTCAAGTTTCCTTTGTAGTGTTCCTTAACGCCAGTGTTGGGGTGTTCCTGCAATGAGGAGTTGATCCACGTCTTTTCCACTCATAGAACCGGTTATTCTCTCGCCATTGGAAAGTTCTTCTCCAGAAAACTGTGCTACGATACTCTCACCGAGTCCGGCGACTTGCCGCACGCTCCTCCCCGGGACGTCGGTTTTCTGCTATTCTCAGAGGACTTAATAATATTTTTGATTTTGGAAAGGAAAATGAGTAAATGAATCATTGATGTTCTTTGTACCTTGACTCCCTATTCCTTACGTTCCCCTTGGTTCTGTGGCTAGGGAACGGAACATGGTGGCCAGATATCGGCTTACGAACCGTGCGCACTTTGCCCCACCTACGTTTTTGGGCGCCAAGAAGATTCCTTTGAATCTAAAAAAAAAATGATTGAAGGGTAGCGTCTTATCAACCAAAGGCCATATAAAAGACTGCAGGGGAATGGACAGAGGTTCGGGGCACTCTTTTGACCTTGGGGTGGAAAACTGCCCCTAAAGACGGAAGAATCAGCAATGATCAACGACATGGAGTGCAGAAGGCTTTGGAAACGACTACCTGAATGACAAATAGTGTTTACCCGCAGCACAAGTGGTCTGTAACTGAAAAAGTGGCATGATGTCTCTCCACTGGGGAAAGATTCCACACTAGTCCCTCTTTCCGATCTCTGAGAGGGGACTGACAGGGAAGGGGTGACCATTAAGAAAATATTGGTGGTCGAGTAACGTTCTACAAGTCTGGGGGCGCAATAACAGATTTTTTTTTACATGTGGCAGGGAAGCTAGGAAATCTGAGAAGAGAAATGCCGAGACTCATTTTAGATACAGTAGGGATCTGTGAAGTGAAATGCAAAAAAGGCAAGGGTTCCTGGTCAGAAGAGTATAGAGTATATAAACAACAGCAGAAAATGCTGTAACGGGAGTAGGATTCGTCATGAAGAGGAACCCAGGGCAGAGTGTGAGTTACTGTGAACAGTTGGGTGGTAGGGGTGTTCTCATCAGAATCCACAAAAAATCAATGCCAACAACGATAGTTCAGGTATACAAGCCGATGCCGCAAGCTGAGGATGAAAAGATAGAGAAAGGACGTGAGGATACTGAAAAGGCAGTACAGTACGTAAAGAGACATGAGAATCTAATTTTCATGGGGGATTTGTAGGCGGTTGTAGGGGACGAAATAGAAGAAAAGGTTACTGGAGAATATGGACTTCGTACTAGAAATGAGAAAGGTGGATAAATAATTGAGTTCTGTAATAAATTTCACCTAGTAATCGAGAATAATCTGTTCAAAAATTGGATAAGAGATGGAGGCATACTTGGAAAAGCCGGGAGATACAGGAAGATTTGAGTTAGATTACATCATCGTCAGGCGGAAATTTCCAAATAAGATACTGGACTGTAAGGCGTAACCCAGTAGCTCTTACTGACTGAGATCACAATTTAGTGGTGATGACGAGTAATCTCAAGTTTAAGAGACTAGTCAGGAAGATTCAAAACGCAAAGAAGTGGGATACGTAAGTACTAAAGAATGAAGCTATACCTGAAGTTATCTGGGACTATAGAAACTGTGACGAGGAATGGCTCAGTAGCCAGTTCAGTTAAAGAGAAATGAACATTTTTAAAAACGGCAATTACAGAAGCTGGAAAGAAAAAATCAAGACACGTTCATAGGATTTGTCGACCTGGAAAAAGCGTTCAGCAATGTCAAATGGTGCAAGTTGTTTCGACATTATAAGGAAAATAGGGGTAATCTATAGGGAAAGACGGGTAATATGCAATACGTACAAGTACCAAGAGGGAATAAGAGTGGAAACCGAGAACAAAGTGCTCGGCTTGAAAAGGTTGTACGACAGGGATGTAGTCTTTCGCCGAAGAAGCAATGATGGAAATAAAAGAAAGGTTCAGGAGCGGAATTAAAATTCAAGGTGAAAGAATAACCGTGATAGTATTAGCTGATGACATTGCTATCCTCAGTGAAGTGAAGAAGAATTACGGATCTCCTGAATGGAATGAATGATCTAATATGTACAGAATGTCGACTGAGATTGAATGCCGGCCGCGGTGGTCTAGCGGCTCTAGGCGCTCAGTCTGGAATCGCGTGACTGCTACGGTCGCAGGTTCGAATCCTGCCTCGGGGATGGATGTGTGTGATGTCCTTAGGTTCGTTAGGTTTAAGTAGTTCTAAGTTCTAGGGGACTGACGACCACAGATGTTAAGTTCCATAGTGCTCAGAGATATTTGATTTTTTGAGATCAAATTTAAGAAAGACAAAACTAATGAGAATTAGTAGAGATGAGACCAGCGAGAAACTTAACATCAGGATCACGAACTAGATGAAGTTAAGGAATTCTGCAACCTAGGCAGCAAAATAACATATGAAGTATGGAGAAAAGAGGATACGAAAAGCAGACTAGCACTGGCAAAAAGGGCTTTCCTGGCCAAGAGATGTCTGCTGGTATCAAATACAGACTTAATCTGAGGATGAAATTTCTGAGAATGTATGGTAGTGCAACATGGACTGTGGGAAAAAAGGAACAGAAGAGAATCTAAACATTTGGGATGTGGTTCTACAGAGACTGTGTTAAAACAGGAACAGAAGAGAATCGAAACATTTGGGATGTGGTTCTACAGAAGAATGTTGAATATTACGTGGGCTGATAAGGTGATAAATAAAGAGTTTCTCGACAGAATCGGCAAGAAAAGGAATGAATGGGAAACACTGACAAAAAGGAGGGCCTGGATGATAGGACATCTATTAAGGCATCAGGGAATAACTCTCATGGTACTAGGGGGAGCTGTAGAGGGCGAAAACTGTAGAGTAAAGCAGAGGCTGGAACAGAGCCAGCAAATAATGAGGACATAGATTGCAAGTATTACTCTGAGATGATGAGGTTGGCACAATAGATGAATTCCTGGTGGGCCGCATCAAACCCGTAAGATGATTGATGACTCAAAAACAAGAAAAAAAAGAAAATTATGCTAGTTTTCTGACTGATGCTTTCACGGTATATCTGTCTAATGTATACAAATGATGGTTATTTGTGTTTGTCCCGTAACTTGTAAATTTGCCTAATGCAAAAGTTTCTCCCGAATACAATATACTCTACCTTTGTGACCGAAAGTATATGACTCACAATAAGACATTCATTTGAGTTCTGCTAAAGCGAAATCAGTGTAAGTCTTGGAACATTTCGTAGCGCCTGCCGATTTTTGTTGGTATAATGCATATACTTATGACGGTGTAATATTCTACCACAATACAGAGGTGAACTAGGAAAGTGGTGGAGATAATTCTCCTCTGGTGAACACTTCTACCTATGACAGCCATGAGGCCGGATCTCGCGGAAAACATGTCACATAGGCATGACCATTTACAGGAAATAAATACCCGGCCTGGTGAGCTGATCGACAGTTCGTATCTCGTCACTGAATCCATTGTTACACCGTTTCTCAAATACAACTGTTACTTCGTTTCCAGGGACGTAGATTTTTATTTGGAAATCTGTTTGTGTATCAGAGCATCTAGACTTTTGTCTGATTTACGCTCACGCTATTTGCAGTTCTAACGTTTGCACTCTACTGCCTAAATCTCCAGACTTCGATAAAAGACGGAATGTTCTTCCATCATACTGGCAAATAGGTCTTACCATTTCAAAAATCAAGGCAGCTTGTTTACAAGAAGTAAGTTTTGAAAATACTATGTGGGAAGTATACTGGGCGATACTGCTTTGGAAAGAATACATCTCGGGCTTGAAGGAAACTTCAGTGGTAGTTGAAATACAGTGAGACCATCAAAAAACAGAACCCATAACGCTATCCATACAGTATCCGTGCCTTATGTCGGAATCGAATTTTATGAATCGTATATAATTTAAATGTTGAATTAATTAGCATTACCGTTATAAATTATGTTAAAAATGGTCACTGTGGCCACATTTTTGCTCGACTGATCATGTTGATGTCATTTTCGTTTATTTCTCGCTGTACGTCTACCTTCAGATCATCAATATTGTAGGATCAAATGCATAAACTCCAAAGGAAAAATTGCAAATTGACAACTGTGGGGAAAGTGCAGTCCACTGCTGACATCTCGTTCATTTTAATGACATTCGGCGAAACGTTTGACGTATGACACGTTTCTACGTCTTGTTCGAAGAAACGCTTTCATTAACAGTCCAAAATGCATAGAATTCTACTAGAACTGCGAGATAATATTGTGTATTAACAGTGTGGTAACGTAATATAGGTTCCAAAACACGATTATGTGAAACAACAGACAAAACACTAATTTTCTCATCGTGTAGTGGAGGCTCGAATACTTCGTGAGAATTCCTCGCCATCCAATACCCGGTGTTCCGAGAATGAACAAGGCAAGAGAAGTGAAACCTTGCATAGTTTCACATCAGATACACCGGATCTACTCGTCCTCCGACAAAGTTTTCCAAAAACTACACTCCTGGAAATTGAAATAAGAACACCATGAATTCATTGTCCCAGGAAGGGGAAACTTTATTGACACATTCCTGGGGTCAGATACATCACATGATCACACTGACAGAACCACAGGCACATAGACACAGGCAACAGGACATGCACAATGTCGGCACTAGTACAGTGTATATCCACCTTTCGCAGCAATGCAGGCTGCTATTCTCCCATGGAGACGATCGTAGAGATGCTGGATGTAGTCCTGTGGAACGGCTTGCCATGCCATTTCCACCTGGCGCCTCAGTTGGACCAGCGTTCGTGCTGGACGTGCAGACCGCGTGAGACGACGCTTCATCCAGTCCCAAACATGCTCAATGGCGGACACATCCGGAGATCTTGCTGGCCAGGGTAATTGACTTACACCTTCTAGAGCACGTTGGGTGGCACGGGATACATGCGGACGTGCATTGTCCTGTTGGAACAGTAAGTTCCCTTGCCGGTCTAGGAATGGTAGAACGATGGGTTCAATGACGGTTTGGATGTACCGTGTACTATTCAGTGTCCCCTCGACGATCACCAGAGGTGTACGGCCAGTGTAGGAGATCGCTCCCCACGCCATGATGCCGGGTGTTGGCCCTGTGTGCCTCGGTCGTATGCAGTCCTGATTGTGGCGCTCACCTGCACAGCGCCAAACACGCATACGACCATCATTGGCACCAAAGCAGAAGGGACCCTCATCGCTGAAGACGACACGTCTCCATTCGTCCCTCCATTCACGCCTGTCGCGACACCACTGGAGGCGGGCTGCACGATGTTGGGGCGTGAGCGGAAGACGGCCGAACGGTGTGCGGGACCGTAGCCCAGCTTCATGGAGACGGTTGCGAATGGTCCTCGCCGATACCCCAGGAGCAACAGTGTCCCTAATTTGCTGGGAAGTGGCGGTGCGGTCCCCTACGGCACTGCGTAGGATCCGACGGTCTTGGCGTGCATCCGTGCGTCGCTGCGGTCCGGTCCCAGGTCGACGGGCACGTACACCTTCCGCCGACCACTGGCGACAACATCGATGTACTGTGGAGACCTCACGCCCCACGTGTTGAGCAATTCGGCGGTACGTCCACCCGGCCTCCCGCATGCCCACTATACGCCCTCGCTCAAAGTCCGTCAACTGCACATACGGTTCACGTCCACGCTGTCGCGGCATGCTAACCAGTGTTAAAGACTGCGATGAAGCTCCGTATGCCACTGCAAACTGGCTGACACTGACGGCGGCGGTGCACAAATGCTGCGCAGCTAGCGCCATTCGACGGCCAACACCCGCTGTTCCTGGTGTGTCCGCTGTGCCGTGCGTGTGATCATTCCTTGTACAGCCCTCTCGCAGTGTCCGGAGCAAGTATGGTGGGTCTGACACACCGGTGTCAATGTGTTCTTTTTTCCATTTCCAGGAGTGTAGTTGCAATTGTCATTTCGTGCCCTTCAGCTGTTGCACAGTTTTAAAGCTGTATGCTTGCTAATTTACTTCGTGAAAAATTTTACGACAAATTATATAATTAACACCAGGCTGTCTTTTTTTGGACTGACTGTAATACTTCTTCAAATATTGGCAACGTGTTGTGGGCTCTTATCCGAAGTTTGACTATATCGTTTTGCATTAGAAATATATCTTGGTTGACTAAACCTCGTATGCTATTCTTCGTTGGGATACTGGCCTTGGGAAAAGTTTATACAAACACTTGACGTGCTTCTTGAAACAATTAAGAGCTACCTCATGCCTCAACCGTAGGTATTCCCTCCTGGATTCTATAAGGTATTTCACATAAAAACAAAGCCACTCACAATATTGCACTGCTGTGGGACATATACTATGCTGATAAGCAGTCATCTGACATGAAACCTTCCCGCAGGTTAAAAGTGTGCATCGGACAGGGACTCGAACCTGAAAACATTGTCATCCACTGGTAAGTGTTCTGCTAACTGTGCTATCCGAGAATAACCCACGAATTGTCTTCTCAGTCTATTCCGCCGGTACCTCGACCCTACCGGCAAAAATTCACAGAAGTTATGCCGCGTATCTAGTTACTGGTGGAAGTAATCCTGCGAGGACAGGTCTTGGGTCGTGCTGAGGTATTGGTTATGTACCAGGCAGTGACGCACGCAAATCATAGTTCGCGTCCACCTGTCCTGGAACTATGCAGCAAAATGGTTCAAATGGCTCTGAGCACTATGGGACTTAACATCTGAGGTCATCATTCCCCTAGAACTTAGAACTACTTAAACCTAAATAACCTAAGGACATCACACACATCCATGCCCGCGGCAGGACTCGAACCTGCGACCGTAGCAGTAGCGCGGCTCCATACTGCAGCGCCCAAATTGCGTGGCCACCGCGGTCGTCAACTATGCAGCATAAAGGTGTAGGCGGCAACGAGCCACGCGTGCACTAATATCAGGGTGCAGTGACTGAAAAGAGACGTATTTAATAGCATTTCACTGTCTGCAACGCGATAAATAGTTTCATAGTAACTATTGCCTTTACATCGGTGAATTCGCTTTGAACTTCATTTACATTGATCAGCTACACTGTTACAGTTACAAACGGAAGCCATTGTTCTTTTATTTTCTTGCACTTGTCAGCTGGTTGGCTCGAACATGAATCTTTCCAAAACAAAAGTAATGTCCAACAAATGGGTCCCAGCTGGAGATGTGAAAGTCAAGGACAGTCTACTAGAAGAAGTCAGTGAATATGTCTACCTTGGCCAGATTATAAATAAGAGAGGGAGACATAAGGCCAGAAATCTATCGACGCATCAAGCTTGGATGGCAAACATTTGGGAAGAATTCAAAAGTCATCAGATCAAAAATGCCAGTAAATTTGAAGAAAGCAGTATTTAATCAATGCATTCTTCCTGTGATGACGTATGGCTGCGAGACATGGACAATGAACTCTTTTACAAAAGGGAAACTTAGGATAGCGCAGAGAGCCATGGAAAGATCAATACTGGGCTATACAAGAAAGGACAGGAAAAGGGCAGCTGACATCCGGTCTGTGACGAAGGTTAATGACATTTTAGAGACAGTAGGTTCCTTGAAATGGCAGTGGGCTGCCCACGTCGCAAGAAGGAGAGACAACAGATGGACGAAGCTAGTACTGGAGTGGAGTCCGAGAGAGCACCGGAGGCCTAGAGGAAGACCACCAGACAGATGGGACAAAGACATCAAGAAGATCGCTGGTAACACCTGGCAGAGAACTGCCCAAGACCCACTTGGAGAAGACTGCTTAAAGCCTACCTGAATCCACGACTCGAAGAGGCCACATCATTTAATGATTGAATTGGCTGATGATGATGATGATGATGATGATGATGAATTAGAGAGAAGCGTACGCGTCCTACACCAGCAGCTGCAGAAGGGCGTGAAATTTGGATATTATGAATACAGGTTGGTCAACTGATCGTGAGCAGGCCAATTATCTCACGAAATAAGCGTCAAACGATAAAACTACAAAGAACGAAACTTGTCTAACTTGAAGGGGGAAACCAGATGGCGCATGGTTGGCCCACTAGATAGCGCTGCCATAGGTCAAATGGATATCAACTGCGGTTTTTTTTTTAATAGGAACCGCCATTTTTATGACATATTCGTGTAGTACGTAAAGATATATGAATATTTTAGTTGGACCACTTTCTTAGCTTTGTGATACACGGCGCTGTAATAGTTACAAACATATAGCTCACAATTTTAGACGAACAGTTGGTAACAGCTAGGTTTCTTAAATTGAAATACAGAACATAGGTACCTTTGAACATTTTATTTCGTTTGTTCCAATGTGATATTTGTACCTTTGTGAACTCGTCATTTCTGAGAACGCATGCTGTTACAGCGTGATTACCTGTAAATATCAATTAATGCAATAAGTGCTCAAAATTATGTCCGTGAACCTCAGTGCATTTGGCAGTAGGTGTAACGACACTCCTTTCAACAGCGAGTAGTTCGAATTCCGTAATGTTCGCACATGCATTGACAATGCGCTGACGCATGTTGTCAGGCTTTGTCGGTGGATCACGATAGCAAATATCCTTCAGCTTTCTCCACAGAAAGAAATGCGGGGACGTCAGATCCGGTGAACGTGCGGGCCATGATATGGTGCTTCGACGACCTATCCTTCTGTCATGAAATATGCTATTCAATACCGTTTCAACCGCTATGTGCCGGACATATGTTGGAAGTACATCGTCATTCTGTCACGCAGTGAAACAACTTGTAGTAACATCGGTAGAACATTACGTAGGAAGTCAGCATACATTGCACCATTTAGATTGCCATCGATAAAATGCGGACCAATTATCTTTCCTCCCATAACGCCGTACCTTACATTAAGCCACCAAGGTCACCGATGTTCCACTCGTCGCAGCCATCGTGGATTTTCCGTCGCCTAATAGTGCATATTATGCCGGTCTACGTCACCGCTGTTGGTGAATGACGCTTCGTCGCAAAGCGAAAAAAGTGGTCCAACTAAAACATTCATATTTCTTTACGTACTACACGAATATGTAATAAAAAATGGGGTTCGTATTTTTAAAAAACGCAGTTGATAGCCGTTTGACCTATGGCAGCGCCATCTAGCGGGCCAAACATAGCGCCATCTGGTTTCCTCCTTCAAGGTAGACGAGTTTCGTTCTTTGGAGTTTTTTCCTTTGATGCTTATTTCGTAAGATGTTTGGCCCGGTCACTATCAATGGACCACCCTGTATCACTAGAAAAATGACCTGTACGGTGAAAAAGAGGTAACTTAATGTAACTAATTGACTTTTCTCTAATTAGTACATCCAAAACAATAATGCTTTTATTTATTAGATCTTTCTAGGCTCTGTACCGCAATTCAAAGAAATAATTATAAAGAGCTATAGTTAAGACTCTTTACAATAGACAGGTTATATTTCAACTGAGTGACTTACCACTTTGCAGCCGAGTGGACGTTATCATAATTATCATTAAATTATGAAACGTACTGACACCATACTAGCTGTCTTAATCAGATAAGCTGTACGCGGGTTTCTTAATTTCTCATCGTTGGTATGGAATATTCGAAATTCTTGCCTCGATGTTACATCACAGCGCAAAACCGCACTCCCAGATACACGCATTCAAGTTCGCTTACTGCACTAACTTCCGCGCCCTCATCACAAATTGGCTGTCTTTTTATGGGAAAACCACCAGAACGGTGCTTTTTGGATGTGTGAATATTAGAGAGATTTTACTCGATTCTAGGCGTCGTGTTCTGTACTGATTGAATAATCTGGTTGGTTTCCTCCATCCTTTACATAAGTGTACCGATTGTCCATTTTCCAGTTTAAAAACACTGTAGAGATAGAACCACTACTCAGAATGACGTCAAATCTGATTACCATATTATTACTGCAGAGGGAAACATCATGGAACAAAAGGAGTTAACGTAAATATTACCAATAGATGGCGCTGGAAGCGGCTTAGCATAAATGGGGTCGGCTGCAAATGAGAGATGAATAACAACAGGACGGCCTTGATTTGAGTTGCACATTACTCCATCCATGCTGTTCAATGTGAATGGCTCGGCAGTCAACAGTTGTAGCACTGTTAGTTCGGCAAGCCCATCAATCACGCTCCAAGTCGTACCGCATCGGATGGGAAAAATGAGTTTTTAATTGTCCTGAGGCGAAAAACCGCAAAAACAGCATAATGGCATCGGTTTATAACTGTCGTAAGACTTTTGAAAGACATGTTAAGTATGCTGTCACCGTTTTTTGTCACACGTTAACATCGAGAAACAGCACATTCCACAACGATCGCAATGTCTGTGGGATCACGTTCAGAAAACGTTGCGCAGTTCGTGCCTTCAGTCCAGTTACGTTCTTGAACACATCTTTCAGATAACCCCTCAGCCAAAAGTCACACGGATTAGCTGAGCAACGTGCAGTAGAGCTCCATTTTGGATCATTCTATCCACACATCCATGCTGTTGAAGGTATGGAATAATTCTCCTATTTACCATTGACGGCACAGCTAACAGGAACCGCAGAACTCATCTCCTCGAAAAAATACGACCTTACGATAAACGATGCCGTCAACCCATACCACACAGTCACCTTTGCGGGGTGAAATAGTACCGATTGACGTGTGTGAGGATTTTTTGTTGTTCATATTCTGCAATTCTCCATATTGACATGCCCTTGGAGATGGAAACGGCCTTCGTCTGTACACAGAGCTTTGTCTACTTCAGTGCGAGCAAGAAACTCCGAAGCGTATTATTGGTACGTCCTGAACATGAGCGATTGTGTCTGTATAGCAATAGAAGATGTTTCGTAGGATTTGATGCACAATGCTCGCAGGCATATCCAGAGTTGGGAAATGTCCCGTGCACTCCATGCTTGCACAAAAACCGCCCAACAGCTCCTGCAACGCTGTGGCCAAACCTTCGACAGACATCGCATGTACTGCTTTCCACTTGGCAGACGTCGGATCAACGCCTTTTCTCATACTCTTGAGCGTAACTTCTGCAGGGCTGCTGGCGCACAGTCCCCGTTCTTGTAAATGAGCTTTGTCGGCAGCGCGCGGTTCTTCATGGAGACAGTCATGCTGGGTGTCTCGGACAGAAACTGAGGAACAGCCGTGTGACGCTTACAGGTCGGGTTCAGGTCTGGTGAGCTGAGTGACCAGCACATCAATTGGAAGTAACGACGGTGTTCCTCGAACCTCTCAATCACAATCCTGGCACTGTGACATTGCGCATTATCTTGCTGAAAAATGCGACTGCCGTCGGGAAACATGAGCGTCATGAAGCGGCGTATGTGGTCTGCAACCAATGTATTATATTTGTTGACCGTGATGGTGCGTTGTATGAGCTCCACTGTACCTATGGAGGACCACGTCATTGTTCCCCCGAGCATAACGGAGCCGCCACCAGAACAAACCATTGACCAAATTTTCACTATTTTTTTCCATGGCGTTTCACCTGTGCGTCAATAATATGCTGTTCGAATTTGATATCATTCTGATCAGTGGTTCTCTTTGTACAGCGTTTTCCAACTGGATGCCCTGTATATTTTTAAAGTTGATAACGCAGCTGGAACAATCTGATGGTCAATTGTGTGTGTGTGTGTGTGTGTGTGTGTGTGTGTGTGTGTGTGTGAGTGAGTGAGTGAGTGTGTGTACTCACTGGCGGGGCCCGTGGCGACCAGCAGCAGTAGCAGCGAGGTGGAAGACACGTGCAGCAGCACCCAGAGGCCGTCCATGCTGGATGTCGAGTTGCCACTGTGGCGTCCCACCAGCGGCGGCGCTCGCTATATACGGCACAGCTACGGGAGGGGGAACCGGCTGTTAGGCCAGCAAGCAGCCTCCGATTCTCTGACGTCATTCGCGACGGGATGGATCCGCACCTTCTGGGAGCAACTGTTCCCAAGAACCGAGCGACGATAAGGAGTGCAATTACATATGGATAACCGCAAACTTTATTTCTTTCCTGCCGACTGACATCAGTAGTGTACGACATGTATCGTCTTAGTAAAATTGTATAATTTAATTTATTTAATTTATGTTTAATCATCGAAGGCTCATCTCACAATGATACCGGAGTTACAAATCAATAGCTCAAAGTATACGTCACACGGAATACATAACATCCTTTATGGGCATACAACAGATGGCCTGTCGTGATGGGGCAGGTAATCGTCCGTGGACTTGAGGATCCATCGCAGGATTTCCCTATGTTCACTCACTTCCAGCTTGCTGGACGACAATAGACAGAAACTTGCCACGATTCAGTGAAATTACAGAACGGCCCAAACTCGCACAATTCTCTTTCTACACTCCTGGAAATGGAAAAAAGAACACATTGACACCGGTGTGTCAGACCCACCATACTTGCTCCGGACACTGCGAGAGGGCTGTACAAGCAATGATCACACGCACGCCACAGCGGACACACCAGGAACCGCGGTGTTGGCCGTCGAATGGCGCTAGCTGCGCAGCATTTGTGCACCGCCGCCGTCAGTGTCAGCCAGTTTGCCGTGGCATACGGAGCTCCATCGCAGTCTTTAACACTGGTAGCATGCCGCGACAGCGTGGACGTGAACCGTATGTGCAGTTGACGGACTTTGAGCGAGGGCGTATAGTGGGCATGCGGGAGGCCGGGTGGACGTACCGCCGAATTGCTCAACACGTGGGGTGTGAGGTCTCCACAGTACATGGATGTTGTCGCCAGTGGTCGCCGGAAGGTGCACGTGCCCGTCGACCCGGGACCAGACCGCAGCGACGCACGGATGCACGCCAAGACCGTAGGATCCTACACAGTGCCGTAGGGGACCACACCGCCACTTCCCAGCAAATTAGGGACACTGTTGCTCCTGGGGTATCGGCGAGGACCATTCGCAACCGTCTCCATGAAGCTGGGCTACGGTCCCGCACACCGTTCGGCCGTCTTCCGCTCACGCCCCAACATCGTGCAGCCCACCTCCAGTGGTGTCGCGACAGGCGTGAATGGAGGGACGAATGGAGACGTGTCGTCTTCAGCGATGAGAGTCGCTTCTGCCTTAGTGCCAAATATGGTCGTATGCGTGTTTGGCGCCATGCAGGTGAGCGCCACAATCAGGACTGCATACGACCGAGGCACACAGGGCCAACACCCGGCATCATGGTGTCGGGAGCGATCTCCTACACTGGCCGTACACCTCGGTGATCGTCGAGGGGACACTGAATAGTGCACGGTACATCCAAACCGTCATCGAACCCATCGTTCTACCATTCCTAGACCGGCAAGGGAACTTGCTGTTCCAACAGGACAATGCACGTCCGCATGTATCCCGTGCCACCCAACGTGCTCTAGAAGGTGTAAGTCAACTACCCTGGCTAGCAAGATCTCCGGATTTGTCCCCCATTGAGCATGTTTGGGACTGGATGAAGCGTCGTCTCACGCGGTCTGCACGTCCGGCACGAACGCTGGTCCAACTGAGGCGCCAGGTGGAAATGGCATGGCAATCCGTTCCACAGGACTACATCCAGCATCTCTACGATCGTCTGCATGGGAGAGTAGCAGCCTGCATTGCTGCGAAAGGTGGATATACACTGTACTAGTGCCGACATTGTGCATGCTCGGTTGCCTGTGTCTATGTTCCTGTGGTTCTGTCAGTGTGATCATGTGATGTATCTGACCCCAGGAATGTGTCAATAAAGTTTCCCCTTCCTGGGACAATGAATTCATGGTGTTCTTATTTCAATTTCCAGGAGTGTATTTAAATCGTGACGAGCTTCGGACTTCCGTCCATTATAAATCCGTCCAAATAACACCATAATGTCTGTATGAGTGGCTAAGTGCAAGATACTATTTGCGTACGACAGTCCAGTACTGTGTGCAGTAAAAGGTGGTGGTGGTGGTTTGTGTTTAACGTCCCGTCGACAACGAGGTCATTAGAGACGGAGCACAAGCTCGGGTTAGGGAAGGATTGGGAAGGAAATCGGCCGTGCCCTTTTTTGAAAGGAACCATCCCGGCATTTGCCTGAAACGATTTAGGGAAATCACGGAAAACCTAAACCAGGATGGCCGGAGACGGGATTGAACCGTCGTCCTCCCGAATGCCAGTCCAGTGCGCTAACCTCGCTCGGTGCAGTAAAAGATTGTTCTGTTACGGTAGGAGATACGTGTATGGCATGATAATGGACTAAAGTTAGAAACTGATCACCAAAAAATCAGGAAAACCATGGAGAAACCATATCAGGATGGCCGGACAGAACAATTCCATCCTTCCAAATACGAGATCAGCGTCGTAACAGATGCTTTGGCTCGTTCGGCTCCCCCAATTGAACGATGTTTCTTGATTTACTCGTACATATAAATTCTTTCAGCTTAACTAGTAATACAATGAAAACGTAAAGATACTGGGGAAAAGAATATCATCAGTGTATTAAGCTCTTAAGGTTTCTGCATCAGTTTGTAACAGCCAGTTTTTTGTAGTGGCATAATACGCCTATGTACGCTCGAATTATTATTCTGAATAATAAATTATCGTTTTCACAGTTGTGTCGGGTGAGCGGGTCGGTATAAAAGTGGTTGACTGTCAGAGTGAGACAATACAAAGATCAGGTCGAAAGGTGTCCATGGCAGCGTTTGTTCTGCTATTTCAGTTTTTGAGTCCCTCGTCATTGCCCTGATTGAGAGTCAGAACTTTGTAGCATGGAGGAGAATGTTCGCTGTGATCGCCGGCGACGAAGACCTGGGCACGCAACGTTGTCCTTGTGGGGTCCTACCCACCCGTCTCTTACAGGGTGCCCAAAGGATGCAGCTTTCTCGGATAGCTATACAACAATTCATGCAAATCACATTAATGGTTTTTATTACAATAAAGTAGATTGACAATACTTAACTTTGGTTTATAAAGTCGTGTCGTAAGCTATTGGCGACATGCAAATAATCAATGTCTTTCGCTATATACAATGTCCATGAAGGTAATAGATATGAATTACAAGTAACATCTCTTCTAGTCCGGGTATACTAGTGTCCGTCTTCTACTGTCACGCCGAAGCTGGCAGTGATGATGATGGGGTCCCATACTCCGAGGAGCGCAGGGGACTATGTGGGAGACCAGCACCGCTCACAAGGCAAGGTCCTAGCGGAGGTGGTTTGCCATTGCCTTCCTCCGACCGTAACGGGGATGAATGATGACGATGAAGACGACACAACACCCAGTCATCTCGAGGCAGGGAAAATCCCTGACCCTACCGGGAATCGAGCCCGGGACCCCGTGTGCGGGAAGCGAGAACGCTACCTCAAGACCACGGAAGCTGGCAGTAGCTGCCCTTATACTGTCTTCGGCTAGAGGCCGCTCCTGTAATGGTGCGGTCCTAGTCAGCGAACTACTGGCTGCCGTCGTCTCACAACCTCCTCTGCTCTTGGGTATTTCATCTTCCTGCCGTCGTTTGGAGTCACACCGGAGCAGTTCTGTTCTATGGAAAGTATTTGGGTCATGCGAGATTTTTGTAATACTGCTGGGTCAATTTCTTTTTCCTGGCCGCAATGGAATTAGAACCAGCCATGAGTGAGTAGTAGCAAGCGATTAAAAAAAATGGTTCAAATGGCTCTGAGCACTATGGGACTTAACATCTTAGGTCATCAGTCCCCTAGAACTTAGAACTACTTAAACCTAACTAACCTAAGGACATCACACAACACCCAGCCATCACGAGGCATAGAAAACAAGCGATTCTCTCCCCTCTTATCTTTCATTCTTCCAAAGTTATCTTTCATACTTAAAAGCCTTATTAGAGCTGAGTTATGGGTATCCGAATGCGGGTTATGCTTATGTCGACACTATTGTTGTATTGGTTGTAAAATATTTTGTATCAAAACTACTGTATGTTATGTCACATTATCGTTCTGATTATGGAGGGTGGTGTGGATTGAATAAATTCGTCAACTTCACAAATGCCTGAGTTCGTGGCCTTAAGTACTTTACGTTCTGCAGATTCCTTCTCTACCCCCTGCCCCCCCCCCCCCCCCCCAAACCACCAATACCGTTACGTCTGGCAACTATTTCTTTGCGACATACAAGGTGTTCCCGTAAGAGCGTGCAAAAATATAACAGGATATAGATAGTGCTCCACTGAACAGCGTGAGGTAGGGAACTTTGGGTCGAAGAAGCAGCTTTCTGTAGCATTACTATTTTCCATCTTAATCACAACATGCGTACAAGTTAACACGTACTGTGCTGTTTATTTACATTTACATTCTTTATTTCCTGCGTGGAAACAAGGAGCATGAGCCTGATTACTGGGAAGTTATGATGCAAGATTTGTTTACTTGTCCATGAGGTGGCTCTGTTGTATCGTATTCACATTGTTCGCTTGGCTGCTCATGAGAGGATGTGGATACAACATGATGGTGCGCCACCACACTCCAGTTTGGATGTCCACATCCATCTCAGTGCTGTAGTTCCTGGTCGCTGGATTGGAAGAGGAGGGCCTGTTCCACGACCAGCGACGTCACCTGACATGAATCCCCTTGATTATTTTCTACTGGGATGTCTAAAGTCACATCTGTATGAGATCGCAGTGGATACGGAGAGGGCATTAGTTGCCAGGATTGTAGCTGGCTGTGATGTGATTCGAAACACACCAGGGGTATTTGTCAGTGTGCCTCAGAATCTTGTTTGCCAATATTACGCTTGAATTGAGATTGATTCCGTCAGTTTCAGCACATTTTGTAAGATACAGCACAAATGGTACATTATTTGCGTCCATTATGATATTTTCAGTTAACTGTAAATAAAAAAATATTTAGTAATGTTATTTTATTCCTATTATCTCCTTAAGCTGGCTTCTCCGCACTGTAGTGTAACGACTTAAGTTTTGTATAAATGATTTTCTGTTGACATATGACCATGTGCAGACTTCGTCACCAACGTCAGTTACAAAACACTTCAAAATTATTTAAATTCTTTTAAAGTTGTCTCTGAATGGTTGTTGAACGAAACTGTAATTAAAACATCATCATTTGAGTCGTATGCGCAGAATTACGTCACTCAGCTTAATTGGTTTGCGCAAACTTTTTTCAATCTAGATGTCATTTGTTTTTTCTCAGACATTATATTAACGCAAGAATCTGCTTTAATAAATATTAAAACCACATTTAATAAACTTTTAAGACTCAAACTCGCCATGAACGTTGTCAAAATTAATAATCTTGTCAAATAAATCAATAATTCCTCATAAATAAATTCTCGGAAACGTATTTAAACTTTTGTAGTATACACTAGTTTATTATCTTCCTATATGCTACATATAGACCTGAACCTGAGCTTTGACAATATAGAACTGAACATTTACAACATGATCAAACTTTCGATGACGTCATTGTTGTAGAAACATAACAAATTCTTATTTTTTTCAGTTTTTAGAAGCACGAAGCAACAACTCGGTTTCAGGATCTTCTGTTGCTGTTTGGCTGCCGACCCGCGACGTATAGTGACCAGCAATTTTCTCTCTGGTCCGGCAGCGAAGATGCTGTCTCCGTTCGTTGCGCCGCCCTCTTCGCACATGAAACATAAAAATAAATACAAAACTGTAGATAATTCACTACAATTATAAATATTACAAAATACCTAAACAAAACACTCAATTAAACTTACATTCACCTGCAAACTGGACTGACACTGGTGGATGGGTCACGCTTCAATTTCACGTCCCACTACAGCACCCAGGTTCCTACCTCAAATTCTTCAGTGCAGCATCCTCTATGTCCTGTTACATTTTTGCACACTCTTACGGATACACCCCGTGTACAAAATGGGAAGATGTTTCAAAGGTTTTCTGCCGTTCACTGTAGTCACCAGCGCTGTGTGTAATATTTTCCGCGCAATGTGGAAGTCTTAGGATACTGTTGGCAGCCGCAGTCGTATTGACGGTTCGAGTGCAACGGTGTATTGCCATAAGATTCTGTGTAGCAGTTCTGAAGCTAATGGCACAAGTGCTTCCTTCAATTTTTTTATGTTGTCTCGTTGTCTCTGTAGAGCTGTACCACAGGAGCAAGGAGAGGACGTTGTTTGTGGCCAGTGTCCTCTTTCTATAACACAAACTGCACGCATAGATTAACTGGGTGCTTCATTCATATGAATGGAAAATCTACTTAACTCAAGACATTAACTGTGGTACAAGATCTTCTGTATACCTCACCTGTTGCTGAAGTACAAAGTCAGCTGTGTTCACAGTTATCGTTGCTATGTGCTGCCTGTCTCTTTGTTATCCGCAGAGAAAACTGCTACTGCGATTCCCGCTGGGCTGCGACTGATGACACTGGAACGCACTCTGTGCTACAGGCTGCGTCAGACTCGCCCTCCAGTCCACAGCGGCCATCTTAAATACTGGCAGCCGGGAGAGCATTGGCTCAAAGCTGCGGATAGTGTTTTCTGCAATCACAGTAAAACGATTTTGACTTGCTGATTTGACATAAGAAAACAATTATAGTATCACAGACATAATAAAATTATCCTTGTCACATGATTGATAGTAGTTTACACTAGAATATATGCTCAAAAACAAATAAACTGCTTCATAACTACAGTATTAAATAAATACAAGTACGCTGGTGGTCTTAACACATCACAGTTTAAGATTTTTAAGTCTTTATCATTTATGTGTGGTAAATTGTAATACTGACACAAGTTATCAGGTAAGGACAATAGATTCTACTGACTGGTTTGATGCGGCCCGCCACGAATTCCTTTCTTGTGCTAACATCTTCATCTCAGAGTAGCACTTGCAACCTACATCCTCAATTATTTGCTTGACGTATTCCATTCTCTGTCTTCCTCTACAGTTTTTGCCCTCTACAGCTCCCTCTAGTACCATGGAAGTCATTCCCTCATGTCTTAGCAGATGTCCTATCATCCTGTCCCTTCTCCTTATCAGTGTTTTCCACATATTCCTTTCCTCTCCGATTCTGCGTAGAACCTCCTCATTCCTTACCTTATCAGTCCACCTAATTTTCAACATTCGTCTATAGCACCACAACTCAAATGCTTCGATTCTCTTCTGTTCCGGCTTTCCCACAGTCCATGTTTCACTACCATACAATGCTGTACTCCAAACGTACATCCTCAGAAATTTCTTCCTCAAATTAAGGCCGGTATTTGATATTAGTAGACTTCTCTTGGCCAGAAATGCCTTTTTTGCCATAGCGAGTCTGCTATTGATGTCGTCCTTGCTCCATCCGTCACTGGTTATTTTACTGCCTAGGTAGCAGAATTCCTTAACTTCATTGACTTCGTGACCATCAATCCTGATGTTAAGTTTCTCGCTGTTCTCATTTCTACTACTTCTCATTACCTTCGTCTGTCTCTCAAACCATACTGTGTACTCATTAGACTGTTCATTCCGTTCAACAGATCATTTAAATCTTCTTCACTGTCACTCAGGATAGCAATATCATCAGCGAATCGTATCATTTATATCCTTTCACTTTGTATTTTAATTCCACTCATGAACCTTTCTTTTATTTCCATCATTTTTCCTCGATGTACAGATTGAAGAGTAGGGGCGAAAGGCTACAGCCTTGTGTTACACCCTTCTTAATACGAGCACTTCGTTCTTGATCGTCCACTCTTATTATTCCCTCTTGGTTGTTGTACATATTGTATATGACCCGTCCCTTCCTATAGCTTATCCCTCCTTTTTTCAGAATCTTGAACAGCTTGCACCATTTTATATTGTCGAACGCTTTTTCCAGGTCGACAAATCCTATGAACGTGTCTTGATTTTTCTTTAGCCTTGCTTCCATTATTAGCCGTAACGTCAGAGGAGGAGGAAATTAGTGTTTAACGTCCCGTCGACAACGAGGTCATTAGAGACGGAGCGGAAGCTCGGGTGAGGGAAGGATGGGGAAGGACATCGGCCGTGCCCTTTCAAAGGAACCATCCCGGCATTTGCCTCAAGTGATTTAGGGAAATCACGGAAAACCTAAATCAGGATGGCCGGAGACGGGATTGAACCGTCGTCCTCCCGAATGCGAGTCCAGTGTGCTAACCACTGCGCCATCTCGCTCGGCGTAACGTCAGAATTGCCTCTCTCGTCCCTTTACTTTTCCTAAAGCCAGACTGAACGGCACCTAGCTCATTCTCAATTTTCTTTTCCATTCTACTGTATATTATTCTTGTAAGCAGCTTCGATGCATGAGCCGTTACGCTGATTGTGCGATAATTCTCGCACTTGTCAGCTCTTGCCGTCTTCGGAATTGTGTGGATGATGCTCTTCCGAAAGTCAGATGGTATGTCGCCAGACACACTAACATGAATAGACGTTTTCTTGCCACATCCCCTAATGATTTTAGAAATGGAATGTTATCTATCCCTTCTGCCTTATTTGACCGTAAGTCCTCCACAGGTCTTTTAAATTCCGATTCTAATACTGGATCCCCTATCTCTTCTAAATCGACTCCTTTTTCTTCTTCTATCACATCAGACAAATCTTCACTCTCATAGACACTTTCAATGTATTCTTTCCACCTATCTGCTCTCTCCTCTGCATTTAACAGTGGAATTCCCGTTGCACTCTTAATGTTACCACCGTTGCTTTTAATGTCACCAAAGGTTGTTTTGACTTTCCCGTATGCTGAGTCTCTCCTTCCGACAATCATATCTTTTCGATGTCTTCACATTTCTCCTGCAGCCATTTCGTCCTAGCTTCCCTGCACTTCCTATTTATTTCATTCCTCAGCGACTTGTATTTCTATATTCCTTATTTTCCCGCAACATGTTTGTACTTCTTCCTTTCATCAATCAACTGAAGTATTTCTTCTGTTATATGTTTTCCTTCCCAACTTCTGTGACGGCCCTTTTTAGAGATGTCCATTCCTCTTCAACTGTGCTGCCTACTGCGCTATTCCTTATTGCTGTATCTATAGCGTTAGAGAACTTGAAACGTATCTCGTCATTCCCTAGAACTTCCGTATCCCACTTCTTAGCGTATTGATTCTTCCTGACTAATGTCTTGATCTTCAGCCGACTCTTCATCACTACTATTTTGTGATCTGAGTCTATATCTGCTCCTGGGTACGCCTTACAATCCAGTATCTGATTTCGGAATCTCTGTCTGACTATGATGTAATCTGATTGAAATCTTCCCGTATCTCCCGGCCTTTTCCAAGTATACCTCCTCCTCTTGTGACTCAAGAACAGGGTATTCGCTATTGCTAGCTGAAACTTGTTACAGAACTCAATTAGTCTTTCTCCTCTTTCATTCCTTGTCCCAAGCCCATATTCTCCTGTAACCTTTTCTTCTACTCCTTCCCCTACAACTGCATTCCAGTCGCCCATGACTATTAGATTTTCGTCCCCCTTTACATACTGCATTACCCTTTCAATATCCTCATACACTTCCTCTATCAGTTCATCTTCAGCTTGCGACGTCGGCATGTATACCTGAACTATCGTTGTCGGTGTTGGTCTGATGTCGATTCTGATTAGAACAACCTGGTCACTGAACTGTTCACAGTAACACACCCTCTGCCCTACCTTCCTATTCGTAACGAATCCTACACCTCTTATACCATTTTCTGCTGCTGTTGATATTACCCGATACTCATCTGACCAGAAATCCTTGTCTTGCTTCCACTTCACTTCACTGACCCCCTACTATATCTAGACTGAGCTTTTGCATTTCCCTTTTCAGATTTTCTTGTTTCCCTAACACGTTCAAGCTTCTGACATTCCACGCCCCGACTCGTCGAACATTATCCTTTCGTTGATTATTCAACCTCCCCCTTGGCAGTCCCCTCCCGGAGATCCGAATGGGGGACTATTCCGGGAGAGCATTGGCGGCGCGTTTCCTATGAGTCTGTTTTTGGCCTCTGTCGATCTTCTTGCAACCTTTATGGTGCATGGTGTGCTGGCGACGCTTTACGTAAGCACAAATTTAGGAATGAAGTAGAAGTCACAATGGCTTATGTCCGGGGAGTGTGGTGGGTGGTGCGGCAGTTCCCAGTGCATTCGGTTCAACAACTCAGTCACAGCTTCCGCCATATGCGCCCCAGCATACTCCTTCTACATGATGGGCGCCTCCTGCAGAAAGTGTCGCCATTTCTGTCGATAAGCTGGTCACAGGCTGTGATCCAGAAATCAGCAGCTCAGAGAAAGAGGTGGTGACTCTTTCTGCAGGTCCTGCTCATTTGGATAAAAGTAGAGCAATGCTCGGGAGCATATGGGGTAACTTGTAACAGATCTGTTCTATCAATTGAGTTGGAAAGTGCTCTAACACACCACACTCAGTGGATGGAAGTCCTTGTAACTTCCAGTTAAATCCTATGCTGAAGAAAGCATTCCTGAAATTTGCTTCTGAAGTGTTACAGAGATTCGTCAGGCAATAGACCACTCCACTCAAACTGTTAACAAAACTGGTGCTGTTAAGTGTATCTTACGACTTCCACACAGCTCGCAGCACGCTATGCACAGTGCTAGTGACCACAATGAAGAACTGAAAAACGTTCACACACCCATCCATTTGGTGTAAGTTGCAAACAAATAGTAGCCAGTATTTAAAATTCCAGTCCTCATATCTCCCCTTCATTATTTTATTACTGATATGGGTTTATCTTGTTTAATGCAGTGATTGGTATTAATAATTATTCTTTCTGATGTTACATGTAACCAGACAGAAGTGATTTTCAGACTCTCACAATACTTTTCATTCAAAGTATAATTTACTTGTACTCAGTGGAGAGATATTCACAAACATTTTCAGTATCTTGTCTTTATTAAATGAGTATCACTTTCAACCAAAGTAGTAAATTTTCGTACCACTGCATCCATGGTAGTTTCATACATGTATTATCTGAGACCGTTAATATAGACAAAATTTCTTTGCATAAGTAATCAGAATTTTGTTATCGACCAAACACACAGGCAACACCACCAAATAAAGCAGGTTCCACTTGATTTAAAACGTACTTAATTACAGAGCCACAACAACATTCGATCTTTTCACCATGAGAGAATACACGCTGCAGTTCTGAAAGTACTCTCTCGCAGATCGCTATGTAACGGTACAACATTTTCATCATGTGGTGTGATTAGTTATTTCTACAAATAATTACAATTATACTTAGGTTGGAACTTAAATAGTGGCAGCACTGCTGTAGAGACACTATGCAATGGAATCAACTATTGTTGATGATAGCACACGTTGTTGACATATCTACCTTACTTCTTAGTAAATGGACTCGCTTGTCCCACGCCACTGGGGTGCGCACAATGGATGGAAACAGAGTCACTTGTGAGCGAGCGGTCTAACATAACAATGTCACTATGTTTTCGAAACAGGAACAACGGAGTTGGATCAAGACTGAATGTGCCAGAGGACGTACAGCACGACAGTGTCATCAAGGTCTTCAAGAGAAGTGCGGACAATCAGCATTGCCGTACAGAATAGTGGCACGTTGGGTAGAAGCATCGGGCAGGTCGTCCTAGAGTCTGTCAAGAAGAAGTGCATGCTGTTGCTGCGTTAGTGGACAGTGATGGACGCCATACGATCTGTGAGCTCCCCCACGAAAACGTATTAGCGCACACGACTGTGCTTCACATCCTGGAGGAACGCCTGGGCATACGAAAAATTGCACCACGATGGGTTTCGCATGACTTGAAGGAAATGCAGAAATGGATGCGTTACGACGCTGCTCAGACGCACTTGGAACGCTGTGAGCCAAAAGGAGAGACTTTCTTACGCCGTAACACTGGATGAGACAGAGGCAACATCGTACGAGCCAAAACTGAAACGCCAATCCAACGAATGGCGTCATTATGGGTCGCCGCGAAGGTTAAAAGTGCCTCAGAGCCCCAGTATGGTGAAACTTATGGTGATTCTCGTGTACGACTGTGATGTTATCGTAATGCATTACGTTCCTCCCCGGCAGACCATCAATGCACAGTATTACTGTTCGTTTTTGGAGCATTAACTGCGACCGGCTTTGCTAAAGCAACGGCGACACTTCCTGCGCAACCCACCCATCATTTTGCACGGGTGCATACAGCGCAGGCTATGGCTGCTCTGTTCGTTGATAGGAATGGGAAATACTGTACCATCCAGCATACTCCCCGGACTGATTTGATTCCGAAGATGAAGGAACCACTTCGTGGCATTCGTTTCAGAACTGTTCCAGACATACGACGGGCAGCAGACCGCTCCATTCGCACCATCGACAGAACAGGCTCTGCTGACGGTATACTACGCCCTCCACATCGCTAGCAACGGGTTCTACACAATGCTGGTGACTAATTTGAAGCACGGTAACAGGTTCACACATGTAACTCTTTTGTATCGGTTGTGAATAAACAGTTGCCATTATTTAAGTTCCAAACGTCGTATATAGTCGGACATCCTTTTGCCAAAAAATGGCTCTGAGCACTATGCGACTTAACGTCTGAGGTCATCAGTCGCCTAAAACTTAGAACTAATTAAACCTAACTAACGACATCACACACATCCATGACCGAGGCAGGATTCGTACCTGCGACCGTAGCAGTCGCTCGGTTCCAGACTGAAACGCCTAGAACCGCGCGGCCACTCCGACCGACTTCCTTTTGCCAGGTACAGGTACGGACACGTGGTTGACGGCGTATGGAAGCTTTGGCCTGGCAGCGAGTGATACTCAGTTAGCCCAATAGTATGCCGACACGGTAGCTTAGCGTGTTCGGTCAGATGGTTAGCTGCATTCTGTAATTAAAAAACTGAGTTAATCGAGCAACAACGCACTTAAAAGGGCGTCTTACGACGTCCACCCCGAGCAGATGCAACAAACAAAAGCGAACAAAATGAGATTTTAAAAAAATAGTAAAGCGACCGCTCATGAAAGCGTGAAATCCGGGTTCGAGTCGCGGTCCGGCACAAATTTTCGTCGTCGTCATTCCATTACACAGCTCAATTTTGCCCAAATTCGCAACTGCGATGTCATTTCATGTTATTGTCAAAAAGTCCTAGCCGCTGAGAAACAGCTATTAAACACAAGGTAGAATCTTGGCCTTCAAACCAAACCGCAACTTTAAAGTAGTAGTTCAAAGTATAGGAATAAATCTTCGTTAATAGTAAGTAAAATGGACCGAGACGCAAAATTAAACATTCACGGATATTTTGGAGAAAGAGTTCAATAACGGGGTCAAAAGGCAAAGCCGCCTGGTTGCCAGAAAGTGAGAGGGGGAACAGCAGGGAGATTTAAACAGAGTCACTCTAAGACATTTTCTCAACCAACTCAGGTCGCTGAATCATTTGTTAACGGAGAATTAAGTTCGAAATTGGCGAGTCTGAAACAACGACGTATCTAAGGAACATTTCCACGTGAGTAGCGAACTGCTCGCGGTGCAAGCAGAAGTTAGCGCAATAAAATTAGAGCTCAGGAAGTTGAGGGAGATAATACCTCGCCGCAGGATCGGCAGCAGAAAATTTGAGAAGGAACTGTGAGCGTTATCCCTCCTTGGGGATTTCATAAAAATTACGGCTCTACAGCAACTGCTTCGAGTGTGTGCCGGGCCAATGAGGAGGTATGTCCCATTAAATTCATGCACCACCAAAATCTAGCAAAGTAATCAAGTACCACAATAACGACGATTTTCTTAATTAAAAAATATACTGACAGGAATCTTTAAAAGAACAGTTAATCAAAACCATTGCATTTCTTAGTTCTCCAACACAATAATGCAGTGCGAGTCGCAAGCACTCAAGTGACTATTGATCAACGTACGAATGTTCTGTTTGCTACCATATTCCAGTCTACATACATCATCCAATTCCGAGCTTCCTCGGAAATGCTTCAAAGTCCAGAGCTGCCTACAAGTAATCAAAGACATTAGGTCACTGGATAAGTCTGGCATCTGTAAGAAATAATTCAATCCACAGAAAATGTAAAATAGCTCAAAATCTAACACCAGCCAGGATATCTTTCCGTGTTCCACAGTTAACAACTAGGAGAATTCCTCTAAGTCCTCGCGTACAGGTGTTTCACTGTTCGTCCACCGACACTCGCTGGCATTACCGTCTATAGCACTGACCAACAAGAAAATTCCTGCCCAATCGCCCCTCTTTCGAGCTTTATTGACTGGATCCTCGTTTCTCAGTACCATACAGATTACAAATGGTGTCGTCATTTAGAACTCTGTCAGTTTACACAGGGCTATTATGCTTTCATTAGCGTGCACTTCGTAATGTGTTTAGCTTTGTTGTTCGTTGTATAGTCAGCGTATATTGATATAATTTTGTTTTTAACTGTGAATGGCAACCTACATATCAGATAGTAAGAAAGCAAGCTCTTGATCAACACTTACAGAAGACAAATGTGCTAAGTCACGTGGTGATTATTTTTCTGTATTCCATCTCCAAAGGAAGCAGGTGCTGACAAATGTGAATATTGCCGAACAATCTGTTTAATAAGAAATAGCCTGCAAAATACTAACACGGCGTCTTTACAGGAGAATGAAGAATCTGGTAGAATCCAACCTATGGGACCTTCATTTTGGATTCCGGAGAAATTTAGGAACAAGCGAGGCAATGCCGACCCTATGACTTATCTTACAAGTTAAGTTATGGAAAGGCAAATTTACGTTTATAGCATTTGTAGACTTATAGAAAGCTATTCAAACCTTTGAATTACAATCTTTGAAACTCTAAGAGAGCAGGGGTAAAATGAAGTGAGCGAAAAGTTGCTCACAACTTGTACAGAAATCAGACGGCAGTTATAAGATTCGAGTGGCACGAAAGAGAAGCAGTGAGTGAGAAGGGAGCGAGACCGAGTTGTAGCCTATCCTTACAAAATTCAGTTTGTATATCGAACAAGCAGTAAAGGAAACCAAACTGGAGTAGAAATTAAAGTTCAGGGAGAAGAAGCAAAAACATTGAGATTTGCCGAATAGATACTTGTTCTGTCAGAGACAGCAAAGGACTTCGAAGAGCAGTTGAAAAGAATGGACAGAGTCTTCAAAGAAGTATATGAGATGAACGTCACCAAAAGAAAAACAAGGACAATATGTAGTCGAATTAAGTCAGGTGATACTGAGAGCATTAGATTAGGAACAAACTAATTAAATTTTAGTTATGGATGTGTTGATCCACTTATCATTTAAGCAAATTTGCATGGCAGCAGCTTTTTAAAACATTGTCATGTGTAATATCAAATATTTTATCTAAGGAAGGACGACCAATAGAAGTGGTGCAGTGGTTATCACACTGGACTCAGATTCGCGAGGACGGCGGTTCAAATTCGCTTCGGGCCATCAAGATTAGGTTTCCCGTGATTTCCCTAAATCGCTTAAGGAAAAGATTCCTCTCCCCCACCCTAGTCCCAGCGCCCCCCCCCCCCCCCACCCATTTTTCCGATATCCGACCTTGTGCTCCGTCCCTAATGATTTCGTTGTCGACAGGACTTTAAGCCATTATCTCTCCTCCCTCCTCCTCAGGATAGTACTAAAAGCTATATTCTGAGTGCACTCACCGG
Organism: Schistocerca gregaria; assembly: GCF_023897955.1. Taxonomy (NCBI): domain Eukaryota; kingdom Metazoa; phylum Arthropoda; class Insecta; order Orthoptera; family Acrididae; genus Schistocerca; species Schistocerca gregaria. The sequence goes on along the minus strand of NC_064921.1, from coordinate 785,135,751 downwards.
AAGCTTGATAAAGGTGGTACCCTCAGAGTCTCTCAGGTGGCAGGAATGTGGAGATGAGGCCCTACGCTCTCTTTTATAGTCCGACCAGCTAACTCGTGGGCAATCTGCGAACACTACCTGAGGGGCGGACGTGCGTCAGTCGGGTAATTGCCCCACAGGACCGCCAGGGACCGGCTGCTCTACAGGCCACTCCCTCCTTACCTCCACCAAGTACAGCCGTGTACTACGTCACTGGCCCTGCTCTGTTCGCACCATCCTACTTTTCCTCCAGTCAGCAATTACAGGTCACGTCAGCTCATGAAATTTCGGTATCTCTCATTTCTTCCAGATAAACGATTTTACGCATTCACACTCACTCAGAGGCTCAAACGTCTCCGACGTGCAGTCAACCACTCATTTACTATAGTAAAAAGTCACCTTTGTAGGGTTCAGTTCTATTTGCACAAGAAAATAAATTAGGTAAATCGTTTGCAGCTTTACTAATAACATCGTGGTCCATCATAAGACGATTGGGTTGGGTCTGGTGGTCTAGCAGTGAAGATAGTGCATGAAAACTGAAGGGTCGCGAGGTACAACAGTGGTCATACTGTAGAGTTTGCATTGTGCTTTACGGTCCATTGTTAACCTCTCAGCTATGTGGACTTTGCCGGAAAGGACACGTGGTTCAGATTCCACGTTGCACTGTAAACCCCCTTTCGCCTGTTGGATACTGGGGTGGGTGAGGGACACGCAAGCCGACCACAAGACTGAAAGATCTGCACCAGGCCAGTGACCCACACGAACCTATTGTTATTACCAGACAATGGTGTTTGCCTATCGGTCTCGGTGAACTATACTTTGGGGTCTGCAGAACAAAATATATCTTGTACTGATATGATTAAGATAGTGATATACCAATTACGCTGTTCTTTATATGAGTTTTATTGCGTTCATCACAAAGAGCTCACTTCGGCATATTCTCTAAACACATCAGTAGGTGATAGTCTTGGTAGGATAAACTGTAACATATAAAATGGTTCAAATGGCTCTGAGCACTATGGGACTTAACATCTGTGGTCATCAGTCCCCTAGAACTTAGAACTACTTAAACCTAACTAACCTAAGGACATCACACACATCCATGCCCGAGGCAGGATTCGAACCTGTGACCGTAGCAGTCGCGCGGTTCCGGACTGAGTGCCTAGAACCGCTAGACCACCGCGGCCGGCTGTAACATATAACAGACTGGCTGAAACTTACATACAAAGGGCACACTAGAGCCAATTAAAACAACTCATCCACCTCACTCCAACATCTGCTGTCATCAAATCCATAAATGAAACGCTGGAAATCCAAAAGTGAGCAATCATGAACATCCTTGAAGAAATAGTATCCACATACACATAATAACCCTCCAAATAAAATGAACAAAATGAACAAACAAAGACTGCATTTTATTGTCAGAACACTTACGAGATGCAACACATCTGCTAAACAGACTGCCTACACTAGCCTTCTCCGTCCTCTTTTAGAATACTGCTGCGCGGTGTGGGACCCTTACAAGATAGGACTGACGGAGTACATCGAGAAAGTTCAAAAAAGGACAGCACGCGTTGCACTATCAAGAAATAGGAGAGAGAGTGTCACTGATATTATACAGGATTTTGTGTGGACGCCATTAAAAGAAAGGCATTTTTTTTTTTTGCGGCGGAATCTTCAGACGAAATTTCAATCACCAAGTTTCTCTTCCAAGTGTGAAAACGTTTTGTTGACGCCGACCTACACAGGGAGAAACAATCATAATAAAATAAGTAACATCAGAGCTCGGACCGAAAGATACTGGTGTTGGTTTTTCCGCAAGCTGTTTGAAAATGGAATAATAGAAAATTTTTGTGAAAGTGGTTCGATTAAGCCTCTGCTATAGACTTAAGTGTAATTTGCGGAGTATCCAAGTAGATGTAGATATAAATGAAAAGTAACACAAAACAGTTAGGGTGGGTGATAAATGGAATACCCACCCTAGATCCATTGTACATTTAAAAAATATAAATATAGTGTGGCATTGTTTGCTGCGATATCCCACGGGGTGGGTGCAACTTCCTTTAGGAGACGACGATCTACCTCAGTGCCCATTGGCGCATCACCCAATAGCGTGTGCACCCGGACATCGCATGTTGACGGTGACCGACACTGGGGTGTGGGAGTATGGACCACCAGTGCTGGTAACACGCTTATGTGAGGACTGCAGGTAGCCCATCGTGGACAACAATATCGTTTCAATGCCGACGGTCCCATCACGACGCAGCAAATACAGGGTGGAGCAAAACTGTGTCACGAAGTTTTAACCCTGGATAGCTGATGCCAGTAGGAACCAAAATTACTAATGTTGTGTAGGTCGACAACACACAATTCTTAAACTACGGGAACTTGGTGCCACGCTCTCCGAGTAGCCGCGACAACCATAGCGCTGCCTGTCAGCTGACGTACACCAAACAGACACCACATACTGTATAATCCAGTACGCTAAAATATTTTTGTTAGAGGGAAGTTGTAACCTCGGCAGTTATCATATCAGACTCAAATGCATATCAAAACCCACGCTGTACTTACACCACAAGAAGCCTCTGTGTCTCTTGGTTGAATAGCTGATATTCTTCACAAAAATGAGACCGGTAGGCTGGCACTAGCCTGGCGCTTTTAAAAACCTTCCAACCCAGGGAAAATTTGTGCTGATGATGTACTTCAATTATACAATCATCATGTAAATTTTAAAATCCTTGTCTCCCAGGTATAGTCACCAGAAAGAAGGACTCATCTGACAAGTGCGTAGTGTGATATTATGCCGATAAGGTTTATACATTTTATTAAATTAAAGAACAACTTTACTGTTACCAGTCACTGTTTGTTTACCTACACGAAGTGTTTCAAAGGTTTAAACCTCCATCATGTAGTAGATTTACATTTGCTAGTATAACATTTGTGTGTGTGTGTTGCGCTACTATGTTTGGGAGGAACTTGTGGCACTGTCTAGTGTAGAAGCAAAACAGTATTTCAGAACATGGTTTTAGGTTTCTTTTGACAAAAGTCTAAAGGTACATCTAACGGTAAAAATAAAATAAGTAAGATAGAGTGACCACTGTATGTGACCGTTTTGTCGGAACACTTTCTTCAAACGTTTTATTTTACCCGACAGGCTTTCAGGATCAGATACCACCTGTGCTCTATCAACTAACGTACATACTGCATTACCGCATTTTGCAGGATAATAGCAGCTTGTGGCGTGCAGATATAGATCTGTATGCGTTAGCTTATATGTCCCAAGGTTCTATCTGCTTTCCTCGTACCAAAACATCTTTTTTCACATCCTTTGTGAAGTTTATATTCGGATGGAGCGAATCCAGATGCTGAAGAAGCCTAGGTAGAGTATGAAGTCCAAGTGGCCACACCACAAATGTATCACCCACATACCGCAGAAAACAAGAGAGTCTGAGAGTGGCTGACTGTAGTGATATTTCTTAAGAGTCCTCTATAAAATAATTGGCCACCATTGAAGACAGAGGGCTTCCCATGACGACACGGTCCACTTGATTTAAAATATTGCTCATGAAATAAGAAGTATGTTGATGTAAACACTTGTTTAAATAATACTACTATGCCGTCCTCAAACTTGTTGCTAATGAGCTCCAGAGAGTACTGCAATAAAGACACAACATCGAAACTTGCTAGGAGATCCGACGATTGCAGTCTAAGAGTTTTCGGGCGACTCATGAAATCTTCAGAGTTTCGAGTGTGATGGTAGAATTTGTGATGTCTGCTTTGTAGCTCACACTAACCAGCAAAAAAACTCTATTGAATACACATCAAACTAAGTATATGAGGTACTACTATATGTTAAAAGACTATCGATTACCCTAACCTCTGGCAAATACGATTAAAAATCAATAGCCGCTAACTATAGGTCAAGAACGGACATGGGAAAATTTAGCACTTAAAAATGTTTAACTGAAAATTGGTTAAAGATTCCCTGCTGGGTAGTCACTCAAAACATTTCTACATTTAAAAACCATGAGGATATCCTGAAAATAAACACATAAAACTTACACGGTTAAGACAGATTCACGTGGATCAATAAATTATTGTGGAACTAGAACCTTCACATGTAAGTCAGACGGCTCTGATACACGACAAGGCTCGAAGATGGAAAGTTCTTAACGTGGAGGTACCGGTTTCCTTCGATCTTAGAAGTTGGTCTTCATTGCCTCTGGGCGTTGCAAAGTCCATTAATGTACTCTGATGCTTCTACCATCTCGCTTGGTGATGGGCAACGACTCGTTGCTGCCAAACAGGATTGTGACAGGAGCAAAATCCGCTTAAATGGCGCGAGACGTGTATCACTATCTTGCGACACCCTTGTCCAGGCACTTGGGAGTACAGTGGTCCCTCCGCGGGGTTAGCGGATTACACTTATAGTGACACTACTCAATGCTAGTAGGACACGTGGTGACAAGGATAGGTGACAGCTCGCTACTCGGCTGCCCAAAGACAGCGAGTCGCAGTTATTCCTCTCTCAGAAGGAAGGAAAGAAAATAATAATATGTTTGACATAGTGTCAACTGTTGGGGTTGATTTAAATTGTTACATTATTCTTACAAACCAGTTTCTCCAAGATCGTTAGTAAATCTTTTTTGATTACCAGTTTCGACAGATATGTGATGCCACGTCAGATCTGAAACTTTAATAAACAGACATTCCAAGTCGAGGTGACTAATACATATATGATTTCATTTAAATATATTACTAAAGCAATAGTATGTACCTTCTAACATAAAAAGCAGTTCATGATCTTAAATACTTTCAAAGTTCATAGTGATACTGCATCACATTACACTAAAAGGTAAAAGGAATATCAAACACAAAGTACCACAAATATTAAACACAAATCATGTTGTGCTAATGTCCTAGCGCACTCGTTCAGTTAACACCACAGTGACTACTGAGCTAGAACGATATTTGCACAGATGAGTGTATATACAAAGGTTTACATTGCGGTATTTCACAATCGATATGCACTAACATAAAGTCCACACTATATGTGCCACAATAAAAATTCTTGCTCCATTCCAGTCACATTTAAAATACTTTTGACGGATTTAGGCAATATTTTCAAATTACAAAGTTTAGGAAAAATTATATTTTGGAAATTCACAGTGTCATCTTTTAAAATGTAAATTTACGGTAAAAAAATGAAATGATTAATGGAATTTCTGGCCAGGAGGCCCCATCTAGGGAAGTTCAGCCACCGAGTGCAACACCCAGTCCACGAGGGGAGAAAACTCTACAACCCGGCTGGGAATCGAACCCGGACGCTGTGCATGGTACGCAAGCAGGTAAACACTTTTTTTGTTGTGGCATTCTTTAATTAATTTTCTGGAATGCATTTGCAAGATTATTTGATGTCATTGTCCAACAAAAATAAGTGGGTTACCGTCTAATATATGTAAATGTTCTCAAATATTGTGGTAGATAATCTCCAGAATGTATCACACTTACAAAACCATATGTCAGAGGTTAGATCATGTTTAAGAAGGGCAGGAATCCTTAAGCAATACATTTAAAAACTGATCTGATAGAAAGCAATATAATGACATTTGCAAGTTGTTTATATACTTCCTCTCGTTTCGAACTTTTCATTTGGTGGGAGACCTTAATGACAAGTTTTCTTGTAGAGCCCTTACAGCAGTGGCTAAAAGCTGAGGATAGTGTTTTCTGCAATCACAGTAAAACGATTTTGACGTGCTGATTTGACATAAGAAAGCAATTATAATATTACAGACATAATAAAATTATCTTTGTCACATGAGTGATAGTATTTTACACTAGAATATATGCTTAAAAACAAATAACTGCTTCATAAGTACAGTATTAAATAACTACAAGTATGCTTGTGGTCTTAACCACATCACAGTTTAAGATTTTTAAGTCTTTATAATTTATGTGTGGTAAATTGTAATACTGACATAAGTTATCAGGTAAGGACAACAGATTCTTAGTAACCTATTTTAGCACAATCGTTTTTTGTGCATAAAATGAATCACAACCAAACAGCATCTAAGGTATTGTTAAACTTTCGATATTGAACAGCCCTCAGATCATGTTATTTACAAAGTTCACTGCTGGGCATAGAAAATGTATTGTCGTATATTCCAGCACACAGATGTGAGAGTCAAAATATCATACTGCTTCTTACAAAAAGTATTTTCTATAGAACGTGTACACACAAGAGCCTTTCAGTGTATACCCTGATGAATACAGACACGACGGCAATGTTTCGCCTGTGAAAGTCCTGTAAATGACATTTCTGTCTTATGAAAGTTACTCAACAGCAGTCATGGAAAAAGTTTGTCCTGAAGACTGAAAACAATTATATGAAAATAAATACATAAATAATAATAAATAGCTTTGAGGTAAAAGGTGATGCTGCCAGTGGTGTTCTTGGCTAGATCCATTTTTAATTTTTATTGTAGTTCAATAATTCGATTTCTTTGTTTTTCTTCGCATCTTGGTAACTCTGCCGCATACTCACTTGTAGCCCACAAAAAACAAATCTCACGTATGTTCTTTACATTCTGCAATGAAGCTTCCAGATGGACGAACATCTCCATCGTTTGCTGGTTCTAAATATTCATTGTATTTCTGCCTGTCTTGATTTGGAATAATAACAGGTGGACAGCCAGTCTGCATTAGAATTGCGTTCATTAACAACATAAATGTCCTCCCATTACCAGCAGTAAAAGGATGGGTGTGAACAAATTTGTAATGTGCTAATGCGGTAAAACGAATAGAATGCATATTTGCAGCTTGTTCTGAATTCAACCACTGTGCAAATTCCTCCATAAAAACTTGAATTTCATGCGGTTCTGGAGGTAATTGGCCACCAGCATATACTTGCGTCCGACAGAATGTCCCTGCTTCAACAGGATCCACAAAACCCATTACTGTGTGATGAATTTCCAATATATCGTTTACACTTACTCTTCCAAGCCTATTAACAAGTGTGGCATTATATATTTTAACGCAGCATCAAGTCCCAGAATTTAATTGTGTTCCATAATACTCTTTCCACCGATGACCATTCTTGCTTCCACAATGGATGGAATTTATGGCAGTGTCATTGAGTTCCCTTCAATGGCAACAGTGTGATATATATGCTGGAAATATGCTTCCTTTTAGCGTGGCGAAAAGTTGAATTAGAATCTGGAATTGTCGACAGTCGATCACGTTTTTCATCCATTCTTCCTAAAGTAAGTCGATCCATTTCTTCAACAATTCGAGTTGTTCGTTGTCTATTAACCAGGGCACCTGAGTGCCTAGGTAATACACTTAGTGCTCTGAAGTACAACTGGTCAATCATTACATCATATTGAGTTTGTTCTAAAAATTCACCATAATGGTTTAAAATATCAGTACGCTTTGGAGTAAGAGCAACGGCAGTATTTCTCACCTCTAAGGCAGGGTGTAAAGAACAGACAGCTTCTGAATCGAATCTTACTGCTTTGCATTTACTCTTAACGTCTTCAGATACATCAGATACTCTAAGAACTAATCCCAGAATTCTGCCATCGAAACGTGAATCTGGGTGTCGTCTGGAAAAGGCAAAAACGTTTTTTGCAGTGAATTAAATCCATGTTCACTGCAATGTTCTTTAAAGTATTCCGACAGCAAAGCAAAAAGCAACGTAAAAGCACATACTGACATGAATATGAAATACATACAAAATTTAGTCATGTCAGCGGAAAACAAACAAGATGACTCTATTAAAAAGATATTTGTAAACTGTAACGCGCTGAATATAGGAATTCATTTTGCACTCTAAGCACTGAGAGCATTTTCTGAACGACAGTATATTAAAACATTGCAGTCTTATCACTTGAAAATAGTTGGGACTGTTGGTCATGTAGCAGGCATCCATCGTTTCTTTTCATAGCAACAGCTCTCAAAATCGATGCGAAATTACTCATCCTGCCACAACAACCACCTCTCGTACGTCATGCTCTAAAATATGCGGTGCAATGTTACCACTCAGCTAAGCAGGCGGGTAACGATAAAAATAATGTTTACACTATTCGTCTACGCCCAGTGTAGGCATCGACAGCAACTAACAGAAATAGAACACCATGGTTACTGTCTGAAAAACAATGCAGACCACAATTACTGGATCAAACATTTCTGATTACAAGATGTTACCACTCAGCTAAGCAGGCGGGTAACGATAAAAATATTGTTTACACTATTCATCTACGCCCAGTGTAGGCATCGACAGCAACTAACAGAAATAGAACACCTTGGTTACTGTCTGCAAAACAATGCAGACCACAATTACTGGATCAAACATTTCAGAATACAAGATGTCACCACTCGGCGAAGCAGGCTGGTAACGATAAAAATATTGTTTACACTATTCATCTACGCCCAGTGTAGGCATCGACAGCAACTAACAGAAGTAGAACACCATGGTTACTGTCTGAAAAACAATGCAGACCACAATTACTGGAGCAAACATTTCTGAATACAAGATGTTACCACTCAGCTAAGCAGGCGGGTAACGATAAAAATATTGTTTGCTATATTCATCTACGCC